>NW_025791050.1:0-37690 GCF_907164935.1 Osmia bicornis bicornis
GTATATTACATATCTAATGCACACATAGTAATAATGATATTGTTATTAAATCTACATTGATCTGTATGAAGTAATCAGTATATTACATTATTTCTAATGTAGATATAGTAATAACGATATTGTTCTTAAATGTATATTACATATCAAATTCAGATATGGTACTAATGATATGGTTATTAAGTGTATATTACACACCTAATGCACATATAGTAATAATGATATTGTTATACAATGTATATTACATATCTAATGCTGATATAGTAATAATGATATTGTTATTAAATGTATATCACATATCTAATGCTGATATAGTAATAATGATATTGTTGTTAAATGTATATTACATATCTAATGCTGATATAGTAATAATGATATTGTTATTAAACGTATATTACATATCTAACGCAGATATAGCAGTAATGATATTGTTGCAAAATGTCCATAGATCTGTAGAAGGTATAAGTATATTACATTATATCTAATGAAGATATAGTAGTAATAATGATATTGTTATTAAATGTATATTGCATATCCAATGCAGATATAGCAATAATGATATTGTTAATAAATGTATATCACATATATAATGCAGATATAGTAATAACGATATTGTTATTAAATGTATATTACATATGTAATGCAGATACAGTAATAATGATATTGTTATTTAATGTACGTTACATATCTAATTCAGATATGGTACTAATGATATGGTTATTAATTGTATATTACACACCTAATGCACATATAGTAATAATGATATTGTTATACAATGTATATTACATATCTAATGCTGATATAGTAATAATGATATTGTTATTAAATGCATATCACATATTGTAGGACAAAAAGACGAGGGTTGTATTTTTGATCTTTATTCCTTGAACGTTCTGGTTCGACTGACTGTCGAACGTCTCCACGTGCCTTCCGAAGCGCTCGACCAATTCGCTACGCACTACGCGCGGCCAATCTACAAAATATATGGCCTGTCACCATCAAGAGGCTATGCGTAGACGATACTCGAGACGCAGCTTATCTCGCCTACAGTCTCGGCCATCCTGACAATATGACCGTCCCGGTCAACTCATACAAAAAAACATAAAACGCAAGATTAAAACGCAATTTATACTAAATATCACACGCATATACTAAATAAAAAAACACACATGAAACAAGAAATACACACAAAAGAGAAGAAAGAAAAAAAAAACACAAGAAATATAAAATCGCAATAAAACAAAACAAACACTTCTCTACATTTACACTATTTCGCATCCCACAGTTTCATCTGGTCCACACTTATAGTTCCAGTATATGGAATCTGAGTCAATTGGAATCCGTCGATATCAGAAACAATATATCGATCAAAATCCAGTACGCGTTTCACCACATAAGGTCCCTTGTATTTGGGAATAAGTTTTTTATTCACCCCTGGCGTTGTATCGTAATTCTTAATCACAACATAGTCACCTTCTTTATAGACAGTGGGAGGCTTTCGCTTTACATTATAACACCGCGAATTTTCCTCCTGTATCTTCGAAATAGCTACACAAGCGGCGTCTCTAATCGAAGGAAGATCTCGCTCTTCCGTTGACAACGATTGAAGAAGTTCACGCAGCCGGTCGTTGGACTTTCCGGATTGTACAACTCCAAACAACAATTCACTAGGTGTACTACCTGTGGATCTACACAACGTATTGTTTAAAGCATACTCCACAGGAGCCAGCGCGTAACTCCACTTATTTGGGGATTCGATCAATTTCGACAGCATTGGCGTAATAGTTCGATTAAACCTTTCAACTTGGCCGTTTGCACGAGGCGTACCTACAGCGACCAATACATGCTCGATAGCCCACTCTTCAACAAAAGACGCAAACTTGGCAGAGGTGAAACAACTTCCGCGATCACTTATCAAACGTTTCGGCTTACTATACGACCGAAAATAATCACTCAAACTCTTTATCGCTTCATCAGCGGTTGTAGACCGACAAGGATACAATCGCGTGAATTTGGTAAACCCATCGACAACTGACAAAATATGCTTGAACCCATGACCAGATTTTTCAAGTGGTCCATAATGGTCGATATGGACCGTCTGAAAAGGTATATCCCCTTTCGGTAAACTGTACAAATATCCCTCGCGTCTACCACTAGTCGGCGAGAACTCAATACACTTCAAACAATTGGCAATGTACTCCCTTACCTTCTCGCGAAGCCTCGGAAACCAATACACACGACTTATATTATCTACTACTTTATCAATTCCTACATGTCCAATATCATCATGACAAGTACGGATGACATTATCTTCCAAACATTCTGGCACATAAAACAATAGCTTTCGGTTTTTCGTCTTACGATAGACTAGTCCATCACGCAATTCAAAATACTTATCCTCCTCGTTTTCTAACCGATCTCGAATTTTTATAATTCCCTCATCTTTGTCCTGTTTCACCGACAAAATTCGTTCAAAACTATTACTTTCCAGTACAAGTATTCCATGGCATCGACTGAGTGCATCGACATGAGACATTTTCGTGCCTGGTCGATGTTCAATAGTATAGTCATAGGCCTGCAAAAATAGAGCCCATCTCGAGATGCGAGGATTAACATTATGCTTACCGAGCGTCAAGCGAAAACTATCACAGTCTGTGAGAATCTTAAACCGAATACCAAACAAATAAATATGAAATCTTTGAATAGCGTACACTACAGCTAAACACTCTAACTCAAAGCTATGATACTTAGACTCTGCCTCTGTAGTCCGTTTACTAAAATAAAATACTGGTTTGAGCAGTCCATCTAATTGCTTTTGCATCAAAATAGCTCCAAAACCACTAGAGCTGGCGTCGCAATGTAACTCTGTCACGAGTTTCGGCGAATAGATTACCAAAATCGGTCGCGACGCTAAACAAGTTTTCAATGTCTCAAACGCGGACAACTCTTCAGGACCAAACCGAAATTCGACATTTTTCTTAACTAAATCATACAAAGGCTTTGCAATGTTAGAAAAATTTTTGATAAAACGACGGAAATAACTCGCCAGACAAACAAATCTATGAGCTTCTTTAGAGTTCCGCGGCATAGGGTAATTTAAAACTGCTTCCGCCGTATCCTTACCAGGACGTATCCCGTCTTTACAAATCACATACCCAAGATACGTGATCTCCTCGAACAAGAATGAACATTTATCCAACCTAAAGCGCAATCCGTGACGCGACGCATGTCCAAACACTTCTCGCAATATACAAAAGTGTTCTTCGATATCTTCCGTGGCAATAAGGATATCATCAAGGTATAACAGTATCTTATTCTGCCGCAACAATTCCGCAAATATCGAGTTCACAAAACGCTGAAATACGCGTGGAGCATTCGTCAAGCCGAAGGGCATCCTAATGTATTCAAACTGCCCAAGCGGGGTCACAAAGGACGTAAACTTCACACTCTGTTCATTGACACGCACATGATGAAAGCCATTCTTCAAATCCAGACAACTAAAGTAACGCTTGTCACGTAGACGATCCAAATGATCATCAATAAGTGGGGTTGGAAAATTGTCTTTGATTGTGATCTTGTTGATTTCCCTATAATCGACGCACAACCGCAATTCACCATTCTTTTTCCGAACGAGAACAATTGGACTTGCATACGGCGAGTTGCTTGGCCGAATAACTTTATCCTTCAGCAATTGATCCAAAACAATTTTTAACTTTTCTTTATCCGAAAACGCTAGTCTACGCGGTCGAAAGCTAATGGGCTGATCGTGTTTTAGACTGATCACCATCTCCACATTATCCGGAGCAGGATCTACGCGTTTATTATTCAAATATTCTTCCGTGAACAAATCTCGAAGTTTTTCGGACACACTGTGACTGATTCGTTGATTAATATTCAAATTCTGATCGTCACTTGCTTTTTCATCATCACAATCAATAAGAAAAATTTCATTCAGCATACCGGCTGGCTCGTGTTCCTCTACAGGATTACAATTTACCTCAGATACTACTGCGGTCTCTTTTAACGATAAAGAAATATGAGGGGACGCCATAAAATCTCTTCCCAACAATGCGACACAATTCATCGTGCCCTCGGGTACTACATAAAAGTTAAGATTTAACGAAACATCATTAACAGTACAATCAGTAGGGAATAACGCCAAAACATTTAATTTTGATCCGTTGATGCCGTAAAACGTGTTACTATTCTCAGCAATGGGTTTTCGCGCGCGAAGAGGAACAAAATCCTCCTTGATTAGACTAATAGGAGAACCCGAATCTATCATCGCGACAACATTAGAAGTGCAAACATTACCAAGTCCATCCGCCACTGCGTATGACAACGATACTACGTACGGAGCAATCTTCGTATCCGCCTCAACCATGTTGGTCGTGTTTCCTAAGGCTGGTGGTTTTGGTGATCCCTTCGGACAATCTCGAATCCTATGCTGTGTACTGCCGCATCCAAAGCATGACCCTCTTTCCCGCGTCGCTGGTCGTGGACACGCACTCGAAAAATGACCTGTCTCCGAACAATTATAACACCGTACACCATTATCGCGACGCGTCGACACAGCCGCTCCTCTCGTAGACGGTTTTGTACTGTCCTTCTTCTCCGTACTGTCCTTCTTCTCCTCCCGTCGGCATTCGTATTCCCTCGGTTCAGGGCCAAGTGACAAATTCTCGAACCCTTCCAACAGGTCTTCCGGTGTCTTGAAACGTTGCAAACGAGCCTGGTTACGTAAACGAACATCTGGCACGCCATCAACAGCGTAATCAACAAGTTCGTCATCATCAATTGGCACTTTATTTCCCAATATCGCTTTCGCATGAAAGTAATCCGCAAAGGATTCGTTTGGCTGCCACTTACGCCTCTCAAAGTCTTTACGTAGCTTCAATTTATTTGGACGCTGATTAAACATGCGATCCATGCTCTCAAGCAACTCAGCAACTCCGAGTTGTAGATGCGCCGGTCGCGAATGAAACCAGGCCTGAGCCTTTCCCTTAACTTTCAAACTGATCAACACTTTCATTGATAGTTCATCGATATTATACGTCGTGCGAAGAAGTTCAAGCTGGGTCCTCCAATTTTGGAACACATCCTTTTCTCCACTAAAGTCCGGCAAAAGATCAGCGATCGCACGTATTCCGATCGTCGAAACCCGACTTCCAGCACTTGTCACGGGGGTAGCAACGTCCACGCTTCCTCGCAACATTCTCACCTCACGCTCGAGCACCTCTTTTTCCCGCCGCAACAACTCTAGTTCGCGGCGCGTTAATTCCGACATATCACTGCGTTCACCGCCGGCCACATCCCGGTGGTGCCTTGCCGAATCCACATTACTCGGCAGAAAAGATTCACCTCGATTTTCCGGCAACACAAATACCGCTGATTCGGGCGCATCCTCCAACCTTGATAGACCAGCCGACCGGCCGGTACCCTCTGGTATCGCTTTCCAAGAAGCCTCATCAATGACAGCAAGTCTAGCAATCAACTCGGCCTTCGAACCACTTGTATGAAGGCCCACCCGCTTTGCAAACTCCTTCAACTGTTGCACTGTGCACGAATTCAAAAATGGCACGCGGTCTTCACCCATGGCGACTAGTAAATATCCAAATCACCGCAGGAAGTCAAAACACAAAGTCACAATTCAGTTACAACCACCTCAATTCAAAACTTCAATGTTCAAACACTTCAATGTTCACACAAGTCCAAATTCAAATGAGTCGAACATATCCAATTCAAATCAATTTCGCCGATAGCAGTCCGCACAAAGCTTCCGGAAACGACAAAACGAAACCGTGACTGTTACAACGACACAAACAATAATGAACGTTCAGAAAATGGCAAAAAGATGCACGATCCCACTTCTGAAGCTGTAGGACAAAAAGACGAGGGTTGTATTTTTGATCTTTATTCCTTGAACGTTCTGGTTCGACTGACTGTCGAACGTCTCCACGTGCCTTCCGAAGCGCTCGACCAATTCGCTACGCACTACGCGCGGCCAATCTACAAAATATATGGCCTGTCACCATCAAGAGGCTATGCGTAGACGATACTCGAGACGCAGCTTATCTCGCCTACAATATCTAATGCAGATATAGTAATAATGATATTGTTATTAAGTGTATATTACATATCTAATGCTGATATAGTAATAATGATATTGTTATTAAATGTATATTACATATCTAATGGAGATATAGTAATAATGATATTGTTGTTAAATGTATATTACATATGTAATGCTGATATAGTAATAATGATATTGTTATTAAACGTATATTACATATCTAACGCAGATATAGTAGTAATGATATTGTTGCAAAATGTCCATAGATCTGTAGAAGGTATAAGTATATTACATTATATCTAATGAAGATATAGTAGTAATAATGATATTGTTATTAAGTGTATATTTCATATCTAATTCAGATATGGTAATAATGATATTGTAATCAAATGTATATTACACACCTAATGCACATATAGTAATAATGATATTGTTATACAATATATATTACATATCTAATGCTGATATAGTAATAATGATATTGTTATTAAATGTATATTACATATCTAACGCAGATATAGTAGGCATGATATTGTTACTAAATTTCCATAGATCTGTAGGAAGGTATCAGTATATTACGTTATATCTAATGAAGATATAGTAGTAATAATGATATTGTTATTAAATGTATATTACATATCTAATGCAGATATAGTAATAATGATATTGTTATTAAATGAATATCACATATCTAATGCACATATAGTAATAATGATATTGTCATACAATGTATATTACATATCTAATGCTGATATAGTAATAATGGTATTGTTGTTAAATGTATATTACATATCTAACGCAGATATAGTAGGCATGATATTGTTCCTAAATGTCCATAGATCTGTAGGAAGGTATCAGTATATTACGTTATATCTAATGAAGATATAGTAGTAACAATGATATTGTTATTAAATGTATATCACATATCTAATGCAGATATAGTAATAATGATATTGTTATTAAGTGTATATTACATATCTAATTCAGATATGGTAATAATGATATTGTTATAAAATATATATTACACAGCTAATGCACATATAGTAATAATGATATTGTTATACAATGTATATTACATATCTAATGCTGATATAGTAATAATGGTATTGTTATTAAATGTATATTACATATCTAACGCAAATATAGTAGGCATGATATTGTTACTAAATGTCCATAGATCTGTAGGAAGGTATCAGTATATTACGTTATATCTAATGAAGATATAGTAGTAACAATGATATTGTTATTAAATGTATATCACATATCTAATGCAGATATAGTAATAATGATATTGTTATTAAGTGTATATTACATATCTAATTCAGATATGGTAATAATGATATTGTTATCAAATGTATATTACACACCTAATGCACATATAGTAATAATGATATTGTTATACAATATATATTACATATCTAATGCTGATATAGTAATAATGATATTGTTATTAAATGTATATTACATATCTAACGCAGATATAGTAGGCATGATATTGTTACTAAATGTCCATAGATCTGTAGGAAGGTATCAGTATATTACGTTATATCTAATGAAGATACAGTAGTAACAATGATATTGTTATTAAATGTATATTACATATCTAATGCAGATATGGTAATAATGATATTGTTATTAAATGTATATCACATATCTAATGCAGATATAGTAATAATGATATTGTTGTTAAATGTATATTACATATCTAATGCTGATATAGTAATAATGATATTGTTATTAAACGTATATTACATATCTAACGCAGATATAGTAGTAATGATATTGTTGCAAAATGTCCATAGATCTGTAGAAGGTATAAGTATATTACATTATATCTAATGAAGATATAGTAGTAATAATGATATTGTTATTAAATGTATATTGCATATCCAATGCAGATATAGCAATAATGATATTGTTAATAAATGTATATCACATATCTAATGCAGATATAGTAATAACGATATTGTTCTTAAATGTATATTACATATGTAATGCAGATACAGTAATAATGATATTGTTATTTAATGTACATTACATATCTAATTCAGATATGGTACTAATGATATGGTTATTAATTGTATATTACACACCTAATGCACATATAGTAATAATGATATTGTTATACAATGTATATTACATATCTAATGCTGATATAGTAATAATGATATTGTTATTAAATGCATATCACATATCTAATGCAGATATAGTAATAATGATATTGTTATTAAGTGTATATTACATATCTAATTCAGATATGGTAATAATGCTATTGTTATCAAATGTATATTACACACCTAATGCACATATAGTAATAATGATATTGTTATACAATGTATATTACATATCTAATGCTGATATAGTAATAATGATATTGTTATTAAATGTATATCACATATCTAATGGAGATATAGTAATAATGATATTGTTGTTAAATGTATACTACATATGTAATGCTGATATAGTAATAATGATATTGTTATTAAACGTATATTACATATCTAACGCAGATATAGTAGTAATGATATTGTTGCAAAATGTCCATAGATCTGTAGAAGGTATAAGTATATTACATTATATCTAATGAAGATATAGTAGTAATAATGATATTGTTATTAAGTGTACATTTCATATCTAATTCAGATATGGTAATAATGATATTGTAATCAAATGTATATTACACACCTAATGCACATATAGTAATAATGATATTGTTATACAATATATATTACATATCTAATGCTGATATAGTAATAATGATATTGTTATTAAATGTATATTACATATCTAACGCAGATATAGTAGGCATGATATTGTTACTAAATGTCCATAGATCTGTAGGAAGGTATCAGTATATTACGTTATATCTAATGAAGATATAGTAGTAATAATGATATTGTTATTAAATGTATATTACATATCTAATGCAGATATAGTAATAATGATATTGTTATTAAATGAATATCACATATCTAATGCACATATAGTAATAATGATATTGTTATACAATGTATATTACATATCTAATGCTGATATAGTAATAATGGTATTGTTGTTAAATGTATATTACATATCTAACGCAGATATAGTAGGCATGATATTGTTCCTAAATGTCCATAGATCTGTAGGAAGGTATCAGTATATTACGTTATATCTAATGAAGATATAGTAGTAATAATGATATTGTTATTAAGTGTATATTACATATCTAATGCAGATATAGTAATAATGATATTGTTATTAAGTGTATATTACATATCTAATTCAGATATGGTAATAATGATATTGTTATCAAATGTATATTACACACCTAATGCACATATGGTAATAATGATATTGTTATACAATGTATATTACATATCTAATGCTGATATAGTAATAATGATAACCAATGATATTGTTATTATGATATTGTCATTAAATGTATATTACATATCTAACTCAGATATAGTAGGCATGATATTGTTACTAAATGTCCATAGAACTGTAGGAAGGTATAAGTATATTACATTATATCTAATGAAGATATAGTAGTAATAATGATACTGTTATTAAATGTAAATTGCATATCTAATGCAGATATAGCAATAATGATATTGTTATTAAATGTATATCACATATCTAATGCAGATATAGTAATAATTGTATTGTTATTAAATGTACATTGATCTGTACGAAGCAATCAGTATATTATATTATTTCTAAGGTAGATATAGTAATAATGATTTTGTTATTAAATGTATATTACATATGTAACGCAGATACAGTAATAATGATATTCTTATTAAATGTTCTATGATCTGTAGGAAGGTATTAAGATATTACATAGCATCTAAGGAAGATATAATAATAACGATATTGTTATTGAATGTATATTACATATCTAATGCACACATAGTAATAATGATATTGTTATTAAATGTACATTGATCTGTATGAAGTAATCAGTATATTACATTATTTCTAATGTAGATATAGTAATAATGATATTGTTATTAAATGTATATTACATATCTAATGCAGATACAGTAATAATGATATTGTTATTAAATGTATATTACATATCTAATTCAGATATGGTACTAATGATATGGTTATTAAATGTATATTACACACCTAATGCACATATAGTAATAATGATATTGTTATTAAATGTATATTACATATCTAATGCTGATATAGTAATAATGATATTGTTATTAAATGTATATCACATATCTAATGCAGATATAGTAATAATGATATTGTTATTAAATGTATATTGCATATCCAATGCAGATATAGCAATAATGATATTGTCATTAAATGTATATCACATATCTAATGCAGATATAGTAATAACGATATTGTTATTAAATGTATATTACATATGTAATGCAGATACAGTAATAATGATATTGTTATTTAATGTACGTTGCATATCTAATTCAGATATGGTACTAATGATATGGTTATAATTGTATATTACACACCTAATGCACATATAGTAATAATGATATTGTTATACAATGTATATTACATATCTAATGCTGATATAGTAATAATGATATTGTTATTAAATGCATATCACATATCTAATGCAGATATAGTAATAATGATATTGTTATTAAGTGTATATTACATATCTAATTCAGATATGGTAATAATGATATTGTTATCAAATGTATATTACACACCTAATGCACATATAGTAATAATGATATTGTTATTAAACGTATATTACATATCTAACGCAGATATAGTAGTAATGATATTGTTGCAAAATGTCCATAGATCTGTAGAAGATATAAGTATATTACATTATATCTAATGAAGATATAGTAGTAATAATGATACTGTTATTAAATGTATATTGCATATCCAATGCAGATATAGCTATAATGATATCGTTATACAATGTATATCACATATCTAATGCAGATATAGTAATAATGATATTGTTATTAAATATATATCACATATCTAATGCAGATATAGTAATAATGATATTGTTGTTAAATGTATATTACATATCTAATGCTGATATAGTAATAATGATATTGTTATTAATCGTATATTACATATCTAACGCAGATATAGTAGGAATGATATTGTTACTAAATGTCCATAGATCTGTAGGAAGGTATCAGTATATTACGTTATATCTAATGAAGATATAGTAGTAATAATGATATTGTTATTAAATGTATATTACATATCTAATGCAGATATAGTAATAATGATATTGTTATTAAATGTATATCACATATCTAATGCAGATATAGTAATAATGATATTGTTATTAAGTGTATATTACATATCTAATTCAGATATGGTAATAACGATATTGTTATAAAATGTATATTACACACGTAATGCACATATAGTAATAATGATATTGTTATACAATGTATATTACATATCTAACGCAGATATAGTAATAATGGTATTGTTATTAAATGTATATTTCATATCTAACGCAGATATAGTAGGCATGATATCGTTACTAAATGTCCATAGATCTGTAGGAAGGTATCAGTATATTACGTTATATCTAATGAAGATATAGTGGTAATAATGATATTGTTATTAAATGTATATCACATATCTAATGCAGATATAGTAATCATGATATTGTTATTAAGTGTATATTACATATCTAATTCAGATATGGTAATAATGATATTGTTATAAAATATATATTACACACCTAATGCACATATAGTAATAATGATATTGTTATACAATGTATATTACATATCTAATGCTGATATAGTAATAATGGTATTGTTATTAAATGTATATTACATATCTAACGCAAATATAGTAGGCATGATATTGTTACTAAATGTCCATAGATCTGTAGGAAGGTATCAGTATATTACGTTATATCTAATGAAGATATAGTAGTAATAATGATATTGTTATTAAATGTATATTACATATCTAATGCAGATATAGTAATAATGATATTGTTATTAAATGTATATCACATATCTAATGCACATATAGTAATAATGATATTGTTATACAATGTATATTACATATCTAATGCTGATATAGTAATAATGATATTGTTATTAAATGTATATTACATATCTAACGCAGATATAGTAGGCATGATATTGTTACTAAATGTCCATAGATCTGTAGGAAGGTATCAGTATATTACGTTATATCTAATGAAGATATAGTAGTAATAATGATATTGTTATTAAGTGTATATTACATATCTAATGCAGATATAGTAATAATGATATTGTTATTAAGTGTATATTACATATCTAATTCAGATATGGTAATAATGATATTTATTTATTTAGTATATATACGGGCATAGCCCTTTACAACAAACATTACATAACCAATATATAATCAATGAGTGTATACATTGTGTCAGTTGCCCTAGTCGGCTTCAGAATAATAGTGTATGAATGAATGAGTATTGTAAACATATTATCGCCTCGTTCCGAACGTAAACTTCAAACGATAGTACAACTATGGCCGCGCTATTGTAGTCACGTGAATGTCAATAGATTAAGTGCATAAATGGTGCTTTGAAAGTGCTTATAGCCGGGATTTTAATGAGCCTAGGATGCTGAGTTTTTCTAGCATAAGTTGATGTAGTGTGGTGCAGTAAGTATGACGCTAGAGCTATCCTATTGCCGAGTTAATAGTTAAAAAGTTTCGGAGGTTATGTTTAGTTTTGTCGACAGAGTCAACAAATATATCACAGACTGAGTTGAATCTATTAGCGGTGGTGCATACCCTACTAATAATGTTCAAGTGCCCGAATCTAGAGGAGTGGTGACATTGATGAAACAGCTCAGAAGATCTGGTAGCTCGTGGTGGAATATGAAAAGGGACCTGCTCAAGCAGTGGTGCACTGTCGATTTCGTTGGAGAGAAGCTTCTGTATGAACACGATTTCGTTAATAATACGTCTATCTTTGAGGGAAAGAACATTGAATCTGCGCATGATATTGCTGTAGTTGTGGTCAAATCGCCCCATGGGGGAGGTGGTTTTATAAGAGAGAAATCGCAGAAATCTGTGTTGTATCCCCTCAAGAGCATTTATGTGTCTAGATAGCCGAGGTGCCCATATTAAGCTCGCATAGTCAAGATGAGATAATACTAATGAGTAATAGAGAGTTAGAAGTGTGCTAGGGTTGTGAAATTGAGTACAAGTGCGCTTTAGGTATCCCAGCATCTTGGAGGCTGAGTTGGTGGCAGCCGCTATGTGTTGGTCAAATGACAGCGAGCTATCAATTAAAACCCCGAGATCCCTGGTACAATGTGTGGTTTTCAGAATATTGTTGTATAGGGTATAATTTAGTAAAATAGGTTCACTGCTTCTGTGAAATCTGATGACGCTGCATTTGGCAGGATTGAGGCTCATCAAGTTTCTGCAGCACCACTCCTCTAGTCGGTAAATATCCTGCTGTAGGTGATATGCATCATATTCTGAGGTGATAATGCGGAAAAGTTTCAGGTCGTCAGCAAATAGTAAAAAGCTGCAGTTAGTAAAGACGTGCCTAATATCATCTATGAATATCAGGAAAAGCAATGGTCCTAAGTGAGAACCTTGAGGGACCCCAGAAGATACAAAGACTGTTCTAGATATATTTCCATGATACTTGATTGTCTGGACTCGACCTGTAACATAGCTGTGAAACCATTGTAATAATGCACCGTTAACCCCAAAAGAATAGATCTTATCAATCAATAAATTATGGTTGACTCTGTCGAACGCCTTGGCAAAATCAGTATAAATTGCATCGACCTGCTTGTTTCTTTCCAAAGCTTGAGAGATATAATTAATATAGCACGCTAAGTTGGTCGTTGTTGATCTACCTCTAATAAAGCCATGCTGCTCAGTGGCCAAATAGTTGTGCATGATCTTAGAGAGTTTGTTACACACAATGGCTTCAAAAATTTTTGATGGGACGTTGAGCAACGTGATTGGCCTGTAGTTTTCTATATTAGTTTTGTCTCCAGCCTTGAATATTGGTGTTATAGTACCCCTCTTCCAGCGAACAGGATATTTACCATCCCTCAGTGATTTACAAAAAATAATCCATAATGGTCTAGACAGAATGAAGTTGCATCTTTTAAAGATAATGCTAGGGAGCTCGTCTTCACCAGGACTTTTGTAAACTTTAAGATTGCCAATTTCAGTAAGTACATCGCTGATGCTAATGTTTAAGCCGGATAAGCATAGCTCCGATGGTGCTTGAGGAGGAGCATCCCCTAAATCGGGTTGAAGAGAAGAGTAATTAGCCTCGAAGTAATCAGCGAATAAATTGGCAATCGTTTGAGGATCACTGGATTCCTGGTTGGCGTATATCATGTTTACTGGGAGAGAGTGAGACAGGCGGTTTCTGTTGACAAACGACCAGAAAGCCTTTAAATTACTTTGGATGTTAGTTTCGATCGTCGCAACATAGTTTTTGTGACACAGCCTAGTAAGAGCTGTGCATTCACTTCTGAGTGCGCAAAAGTGTAAGTAGTCGCAGTATCGCGAGTGTGCTTTATACTGTAAGTGTGCTGCCTTTTTCCTTCGAACTAACGTTATTAATTTACTGGTGAACCAAGGCGGATAGCTACTTTGTCTAATAGTTTTGATCGGTACAAAGGTGTTAATTGCCTGGTAGAGTTGTTCATACATAAAATCTACAGCCTCATCCACTGGTAGATCAAACATGATATCATCCCAGTTGATGGAGTTGAAGAATTCAAGCATACCAGAGTAGTTTGCTCTGCTGTAGTCGTGTCTGCTCCTGGGAGTGACTAGAGCTGGTCCAGCGACAGATGGTGTGAAAAGTTGAGCCGATAGATGAAGTGGGGGATGAAATAGATCGATAGGAAGAAGTGATTCTGTAGGAGATTGTATGTGAAGATTCGGATGGTTGGTGAGGATGAGATCGAGTATTGAGCCAGAAGAGTTTGTGATATGGTTGAGCTGCGTAAGATCGCATTGATCGAACAGTTCGTGTAAAAGGTTGGTTATTTGAGTACTTCTAGTGCTGGTGGAGGAAGAGACGAGCAGAGAGTTGTAGGATAATGTTTGAGAAGACCATTTGATAAAAGGAATGTTGAAATCGCCAGTGATTATTAGAGAAGCGGATGGGTATATAGTTGACAAATTGGAGATGTATTGAAAATGATCAGAGTAGAAGGATGGAGGTGAGCAAGGCGGAAGATAAATGGTCGAGACAATTAGAAAGTGAGAGAATAGTGGAGAGCTGACCTTGATGAAGAGATGCTCCAGGTGGTCAGTGAGTGGAGTGAGCAATGAACAAGTTAGGCTTGTGTGGACAGCTATTAGAACACCCCCACCCCTAGCGAAGGAGCTGGTGGAGTCACTTCTATCTTTGCGAAACACGGTGTAGTCGTCCAGCCCTAGTTCACCAGTGAAAAAGTTACAGTTAAGCCATGTTTCGGTCAGGATGATGATATCATAGCGCTCTGAGGATGTAAATAGCGAGGAGCTTAACTCGGTCAATTTAGTGCGTAAACCGCGAACGTTTTGATAATATATATTCATACACTTAGTTAGTTTTTTGAGTTGCCGGGTTTAGGTTTGTTGAAGGAGTCAACGATACATGGGATGCCCTTGATATACCGTATCGTCTTCTTGTTGTCACCTTGATCATGTAGTGTCTGAAGTTTGAGGCGCAGATCACGTAAGTATGCCTGCTCTGTTGGCGATTTATCGTCCGTAATCTTGTAGGGTCCACTATACCTATTTCTATTGGCCAGGATCTGTCTGGTGGCCCCGGCATCCTGTAAGGTGATACGAAGGAGCCTGGGTGTTTTACCTGGTTTCCCCAATCTAGTCACACTAATAGTTGCATAGTCAGCTGGGTGGATGCTAGTGAGTATATGTCTGGCCGTTGAGATGTCCTGGTCATGAGTCGCTTGTGAAGTTCCGCTGCCTGTGACCACAGGTTCCGGGACGCCATGAATGAGAACGTTCTTCGATCTCTTCTCCCTCTCAGATATTTCGGCAACAACGTTGAAGGTCAGTTCTGAAGTAGTGATTGCGGTGTTCTGACCACTAGGTGCAGCGTCGGATCGGTTTTCCAGAAGTGTGAGCCGTTCATTAAGTTCGTATCGCATTGCCGTCATTTCTCCCATCAATGTTGACAGCTCATTTTTTATAATGCTGTCGTATTCCCGCCGTAGGTTCTGTATCTCGTTGCGGAAAAGATCTCGGATGTCCTCGAGCGTAAAGGAGGAAGAGGAGCCCCCTGGCGTAGACGCACGCGAGCTAATTGGAGAGCTAGTTGCCGAGGAACTGCCAGATGGCAATACAAGAGGATCACTCTTACAGTTCAAAAGTCGCCCGTTATGCCAGGGGTGACCCGACCTGGCTAAACAGCTTGATCCCGCGTGGGTGATAATCCCACAATCCAAGCATCTGACCGGATTGCACGTTGCAGGTTTTGCACACCCCTTGCACTTATCGGCCATATCGGATTAATTTATTTATGAAATTTGTGAAACAAATAGAACGTCGACACGAACGGTACAACACCTTGTATGATAATCCCTTGTTTAATGCGGTACAATTCGAATATATTCAAAATGCACTAATGCACTTGCACTGCTCTGCACTAAGAAACAGCTATTGCGATTACGTTTTGCGGCAATTAGGCTTATAACGTAGAGAAAACGGATGCAAATACTGATGATTAGCGGTTAATTTTAAACAGGAGCGTTAGAGTGTACGTGTGTTCAGCAGCAAGGTCAACTGACAACTGATATTGTTATCAAATGTATATTACACACCTAATGCACATATGGTAATAATGATATTGTTATACAATGTATATTACATATCTAATGATGATATAGTAATAATGATATTGTCATTAAATGTATATTACATATCTAATGCAGATATAGTAATAATGATATTGTTATTAAATGTATATCACATATCTAATGCAGATATAGTAATAATGATATTGTTGTTAAATGTATATTACATATCTAATGCTGATATAGTAATAATGATATTGTTATTAAACGTATATTACATATCTAACGCAGATATAGTAGTAATGATATTGTTGCAAAATGTCCATAGATCTGTAGAAGATATAAGTATATTACATTATATCTAATGAAGATATAGTAGTAATAATGATACTGTTATTAAATGTATATTGCATATCCAATGCAGATATAGCATTAATGATATTGTTAATAAATGTATATCACATATCTAATGCAGATATAGTAATAATGATATTGTTGTTAAATATATATCACATATCTAATGCAGATATAGTAATAATGATATTGTTGTTAAATGTATATTACATATCTAATGCTGATATAGTAATAATTGTATTGTTATTAAATGTACATTGATCTGTACGAAGCAATCAGTATATTATATTATTTCTAAGGTAGATATAGTAATAATGATTTTGTTATTAAATGTATATTACATATGTGACGCAGATACAGTAATAATGATATTCGTATTCAATGTTCTATGATCTGTAGGAAGGTATCAAGATATTACATAGCATCTAAGGAAGATATAGTAATAACGATATTGCTATTAAATGTATATTACATATCTAATGCACACATAGTAATAATGATATTGTTATTAAATGCACATTGATCTGTATGAAGTAATCAGTATATTACATTATTTCTAATGTAGATATAGTAATAATGATATTGTTAGTAAATGTATATTACATATCTAACGCAGATATAGTAGGCATGATATTGTTACTAAATGTCCATAGATCTGTAGGAAGGAATCAGTATATTACCTTATATCTAATGAAGATATAGTAGTAATAATGATATTGTTATTAAATGTATATCACGTATCTAATGCAGAAATAGTAATAATGATATTGTAGTCAAATGTATATTACATATCTAATGCTGATATAGTAATAATGATATTGTTATTAAATGTATATTACATATCTAACGCAGATATAGTAGGCATGATATTGTTACTAAATGTCCATAGATCTGTAGGAAGGTATCCGTATATTACATTACATCTAATGAAGATATAGTAGTAATAATGATATTGTTATTAAATGTATAATACATATCTAATGCAGATATAGTAATAATGATATTGTTAATAAATGTATATCACATATCTAATGCAGATATAGTAATAGTGATATTGTTATTAAATATATATCACGTATCTAATGCAGATATAGTAATAATGATATTGTTGTTAAATGTATATTACATATCTAATGCTGATATAGTAATAATGATATTGTTATTAATCGTATATTACATATCTAACGCAGATATAGTAGGCATGATATTGTTACTAAATGTCCATAGATCTGTAGGAAGGTATCAGTATATTACGTTATATCTAATGAAGATATAGTGGTAATAATGATATTGTTATTAAATGTATATCACATATCTAATGCAGATATAGTAATCATGATATTGTTATTAAGTGTATATTACATATCTAATGCAGATATAGTAATAATGATATTGTTATTAAATGAATATCACATATCTAATGCACATATAGTAATAATGATATTGTTATACAATGTATATTACATATCTAATGCTGATATAGTAATAATGATATTGTTGTTAAATGTATATTACATATCTAACGCAGATATAGTAGGCATGATATTGTTACTAAATGTCCATAGATCTGTAGGAAGGTATCAGTATATTACGTTATATCTAATGAAGATATAGTAGTAATAATGATATTGTTATTAAGTGTATATTACATATCTAATGCAGATATAGTAATAATGATATTGTTATTAATTGTATATTACATATCTAATTCAGATATGGTAATAATGATATTGTTATCAAATGTATATTACACACCTAATGCACATATGGTAATAATGATATTGTTATACAATGTATATTACATATCTAATGCTGATATAGTAATAATGATAACCAATGATATTGTTATTATGATATTGTCATTAAATGTATATTACATATCTAACTCAGATATAGTAGGCATGATATTGTTACTAAATGTCCATAGAACTGTAGGAAGGTATAAGTATATTACATTATATCTAATGAAGATATAGTAGTAATAATGATACTGTTATTAAATGTAAATTGCATATCTAATGCAGATATAGCAATAATGATATTGTTATTAAATGTATATCACATATCTAATGCAGATATAGTAATAATTGTATTGTTATTAAATGTACATTGATCTGTACGAAGCAATCAGTATATTATATTATTTCTAAGGTAGATATAGTAATAATGATTTTGTTATTAAATGTATATTACATATGTAACGCAGATACAGTAATAATGATATTCTTATTAAATGTTCTATGATCTGTAGGAAGGTATCAAGATATTACATAGCATCTAAGGAAGATATAATAATAACGATATTGTTATTGAATGTATATTACATATCTAAGGCACACATAGTAATAATGATATTGTTATTAAATGTACATTGATCGTATGAAGTAATCAGTATATTACATTATTTCTAATGTAGATATAGTAATAATGATATTGTTCTTAAATGTATATTACATATCTAATGCAGATACAGTAATAATGATATTGGTTATTTAAAGTAGATACATATCTAATTCAGATATGGTACTAATGATATTGTTATTAAATGTATATTACACACCTAATGCACATATAGTAATAATGATATTGTTATACAATGTATATTACATATCTAATGCTGATATAGTAGGCATGATATTGTTATTAAATGTATATCACATATCTAATGCAGATATAGTAATAATGATATTGTTATTAAATGTATATTACATATCTAATGCTGATAGAGTAATAATGATATTGTTATTAAACGTATATTACATATCTAACGCAGATAGAGTAGTAATGATATTGTTGCAAAATGTCCATAGATCTGTAGAAGGTATAAGTATATTACATTATATCTAAGGAAGATATAGTAGTAATAATGATATTGTTATTAAATGTATATTGCATCTCCAATGCAGATATAGCATTAATGATATTGTTAATAAATGTATATCACATATCTAATGCAGATATAGTAATAATGATATTGTTATTAAGTGTATATTACATATCTAATCAGATATGGTAATAATGATATTGTTACAAAATGTATATTACACACCTAATGCACATATAGTAATAATGATATTGTTATACAATGTATATTACATATCGAATGCAGATATAGTAATAATGATATTGTTATTAAATGTATATCACATATCTACTGCAGATATAGTAATAATGATATTGTTGTTAAATGTATATTGCATATCCAATGCAGATATAGCAATAATGATATGTTATTAAATGTATATCACATATCTAATGCAGCTATAGTAATAATGATATTATTATTAAGTGTATATTACATTTCTAATGCGGATATAGTAATAGTTGTATTGTTATTAAATGTACATTGATCTGTACGAAGCAATCAGTAATATTATTATTCTAAGGTAGATATAGTAATAATGATTTGTTATTAAATGTATATTACATATGTAACGCAGATACAGTAATAATGATATTCGTATTCAATTTCTATGATCTGTAGGAAGGTATCAAGATTTACATAGCATCTAAGGAAGATATAGTAATAACGATATTGCTATTAAATGTATATTACATATCTAATGTACACATAGTAATAATGATATTGTTATTAAATATACATTGATCTGTATGAAGTAATCAGTATATTACATTATTCTAATGTAGATATAGTAATAATGATATTGTTAGTAAATGTATATTACATATCTAACGCAGATATAGTAGGCATGATATTGTTACTAAATGTCCATAGATCTGTAGGAAGGTATCAGTATATTACCTTATATCTAATGAAGATATAGTAGTAATAATGATATTGTTATTAAATGTATATTACATATCTAATGCAGAAATAGTAATAATGATATTGTAGTTAAATGTATATTACATATCTAATGCTGATATAGTAATAATGATATTGTTATTAAATGTATATTACATATGTAACGCAGGTACAGTAATAATGATATTCATATTAAATGTTCTATGATCTGTAGGAAGGTATCAAGATATTACATAGCATCTAAGGAAGATATAGTAATAACGATATTGCTATTAAATGTATATTACATATCTAATGCACACATAGTAATAATGATATTGTTATTAAATGTATATCACATATCTAATGCAGATATAGTAATAATGATATTGTTGTTAAATGTATATTGCATATCCAATGCAGATATAGCAATAATGATATTGTTATTAAATGTATATCTCATATCTAATGCAGCTATAGTAATAATGATATTGTTATTAAGTGTATATTACATATCTAATGCAGATATAGTAATAATTGTATTGTTATTAAATGTACATTGATCTGTACGAAGCAATCAGTATATTATATTATTTCTAAGGTAGATATAGTAATAATGATATTGTTATTAAATGTATATCACATATCTAATGCAGGTATAGTAATAATATTGTTATTAAGTGTATATTACATATCTAATTCAGATATGGTAATAATGATATTGTTATAAAATGTATATTACACACCTAATGCACATATAGCAATAATGATATTGTTGTACAATGTATATTACACATCTAATGCTGATATAGTAATAACGATATTGTTATTAAATGTATATTACATATCTAACACAGATATAGTAGGCATATATTGTTACTAAATGTCCATAGATCTTTAGGAAGGTATCAGTATATTACATTATTTCTAATGTAGAAATAGTAATAATGATATTGTTGTTAAATGTATATTACATATCTAATGCAGATACAGTAATAATGATATTGTTATTTAATGTATATTACATCTCTAATTCAGATATGGTACTAATGATATTGTTATTAAATGTATAATACACACCTAATGCACATATAGTAATAATGATATTGTTATACAATGTATATTACATATCTAATGCTGATATAGTAATAATCATATTGTTATTAAATGTATATTACATATCTAACGCAGATATAGTAGGCATGATATTGTTACTAAATGTCCATAGATCTGTAGGAAGGTATCAGTATATTACGTTATATCTAATGAAGATATAGTAGTAACAATGATATTGTTATTAAATGTATATTACATATCTAATGCAGATATGGTAATAATGATATTGTTATTAAATGTATATCACATATCTAATGCAGATATAGTAATAATGATATTGTTGTTAAATGTATATTACATATCTAATGCTGATATAGTAATAATGATATTGTTATTAAACGTATATTACATATCTAACGCAGATATAGTAGTAATGATATTGTTGCAAAATGTCCATAGATCTGTAGAAGGTATAAGTATATTACATTATATCTAATGAAGATATAGTAGTAATAATGATATTGTTATTAAATGTATATTGCTATCCAATGCAGATATAGCAATAATGATATTGTTATTAAATGTATATCACATATCTAATGCAGATATAGTAATAACGATATTGTTCTTAAATGTATATTACATATGTAATGCAGATACAGTAATAATGATATTGTTATTTAATGTACGTTACATATCTAATTCAGATATGGTACTAATGATATGGTTATTAATTGTATATTACACACCTAATGCACATATAGTAATAATGATATTGTTATACAATGTATATTACATATCTAATGCTGATATAGTAATAATGATATTGTTATTAAATGCATATCACATATCTAATGCAGATATAGTAATAATGATATTGTTATTAAGTGTATATTACATATCTAATTCAGATATGGTAATAATGCTATTGTTATCAAATGTATATTACACACCTAATGCACATATAGTAATAATGATATTGTTATACAATGTATATTACATATCTAATGCTGATATAGTAATAATGATATTGTTATTAAATGTATATCACATATCTAATGGAGATATAGTAATAATGATATTGTTGTTAAATGTATATTACATATGTAATGCTGATATAGTAATAATGATATTGTTATTAAACGTATATTACATATCTAACGCAGATATAGTAGTAATGATATTGTTGCAAAATGTCCATAGATCTGTAGAAGGTATAAGTATATTACGTTATATCTAATGAAGATATAGTAGTAATAATGATATTGTTATTAAGTGTATATTACATATCTAATTCAGATATGGTAATAATGATATTGTTATCAAATGTATATTACACACCTAATGCACATATAGTAATAATGATATTGTTATACAATATATATTACATATCTAATGCTGATATAGTAATAATGATATTGTTATTAAATGTATATTACATATCTAACGCAGATATAGTAGGCATGATATTGTTACTAAATGTCCATAGATCTGTAGGAAGGTATCAGTATATTACGTTATATCTAATGAAGATATAGTAGTAATAATGATATTGTTATTAAATGTATATTACATATCTAATGCAGATATAGTAATAATGATATTGTTATTAATTGTATATCACATATCTAATGCACATATAGTAATAATGATATTGTTATACAATGTATATTACATATCTAATGCTGATATAGTAATAATGGTATTGTTGTTAAATGTATATTACATATCTAACGCAGATATAGTAGGCATGATATTGTTCCTAAATGTCCATAGATCTGTAGGAAGGTATCAGTATATTACGTTATATCTAATGAAGATATAGTAGTAATAATGATATTGTTATTAAATGTATATTACATATCTAATGCAGATATAGTAATAATGATATTGTTATTAAGTGTATATTACATATCTAATTCAGATATGGTAATAATGATATTGTTATCAAATGTATATTACACACCTAATGCACATATGGTAATAATGATATTGTTATACAATGTATATTACATATCTAATGCTGATATAGTAATAATGATATCCAATGATATTGTTATTATGATATTGTCATTAAATGTATATTACATATCTAACGCAGATATAGTAGGCATGATATTGTTACTAAATGTCCATAGATCTGTAGAAGGTATAAGTATACTACATTATATCTAATGAAGATATAGTAGTAATAATGATATTGTTATTAAATGTATATTGCATATCTAATGCAGATATAGCAATAATGATATTGTTATTAAATGTATATCACATATCTAATGCAGATATAGTAATAATTGTATTGTTATTAAATGTACATTGATCTGTACGAAGCAATCAGTATATTATATTATTTCTAAGGTAGATATAGTAATAATGATTTTGTTATTAAATGTATATTACATATGTAACGCAGATACAGTAATAATGATATTCTTATTAAATGTTCTATGATCTGTAGGAAGGTATTAAGATATTACATAGCATCTAAGGAAGATATAATAATAACGATATTGTTATTGAATGTATATTACATATCTAATGCACACATAGTAATAATGATATTGTTATTAAATCTACATTGATCTGTATGAAGTAATCAGTATATTACATTATTTCTAATGTAGATATAGTAATAACGATATTGTTCTTAAATGTATATTACATATCTAATGCAGATACAGTAATAATGATATTGTTATTTAATGTACATTACATATCTAATTCAGATATGGTACTAATGATATGGTTATTAAGTGTATATTACACACCTAATGCACATATAGTAATAATGATATTGTTATTAAATGTATATTACATATCTAATGCTGATATAGTAATAATGATATTGTTATTAAATGTATATCACATATCTAATGCAGATATAGTAATAATGATATTGTTATTAAATGTATATTGCATATCCAATGCAGATATAGCAATAATGATATTGTTATACAATGTATATCACATATCTAATGCAGATATAGTAATAACGATATTGTTCTTAAATGTATATTACATATGTAATGCAGATACAGTAATAATGATATTGTTATTTAATGTACGTTACATATCTAATTCAGATATGGTACTAATGATATGGTTATTAATTGTATATTACACACCTAATGCACATATAGTAATAATGATATTGTTATACAATGTATATTACATATCTAATGCTGATATAGTAATAATGATATTGTTATTAAATGCATATCACATATCTAATGCAGATATAGTAATAATGATATTGTTATTAAGTGTATATTACATATCTAATTCAGATATGGTAATAATGATATTGTTATCAAATGTATATTACACACCTAATGCACATATAGTAATAATGATATTGTTATTAAACGTATATTACATATCTAACGCAGATATAGTAGTAATGATATTGTTGCAAAATGTCCATAGATCTGTAGAAGGTATAAGTATATTACATTATATCTAATGAAGATATAGTAGTAATAATGATATTGTTATTAAATGTATATTGCATATCCAATGCAGATATAGCATTAATGATATTGTTAATAAATGTATATCACATATCTAATGCAGATATAGTAATAATGATATTGTTATTAAATATATATCACGTATCTAATGCAGATATAGTAATAATGATATTGTTGTTAAATGTATATTACATATCTAATGCTGATATAGTAATAATGATATTGTTATTAATCGTATATTACATATCTAACGCAGATATAGTAGGAATGATATTGTTACTAAATGTCCATAGATCTGTAGGAATGTATCAGTATATTACGTTATATCTAATGAAGATATAGTAGTAATAATGATATTGTTATTAAATGTATATTACATATCTAATGCAGATATAGTAATAATGATATTGTTATTAAATGTATATCACATATCTAATGCAGATATAGTAATAATGATATTGTTATTAAGTGTATATTACATATCTAATTCAGATATGGTAATAACGATATTGTTATAAAATGTATATTACACACCTAATGCACATATAGTAATAATGATATTGTTATACAATGTATATTACATATCTAATGCTGAGATAGTAATAATGGTATTGTTATTAAATGTATATTACATATCTAACGCAGATATAGTAGGCATGATATTGTTACTAAATGTCCATAGATCTGTAGGAAGGTATCAGTATATTACGTTATATCTAATGAAGATATAGCAATAATGATATTGTTATTAAATGTATATCACATATCTAATGCAGATATAGTAATAATGATATTGTTATTAAGTGTATATTACATATCTAATTCAGATATGGTAATAATGATATTGTTATAAATGTATATTACACACCTAATGCACATATAGTAATAATGATATTGTTATACAATGTATATTACATATCTAATGCTGATATAGTAATAATGGTATTGTTATTAAATGTATATTACATATCTAACGCAGATATAGTAGGCATGATATTGTTACTAAATGTCCATAGATCTGTAGGAAGGTATCAGTATATTACGTTATATCTAATGAAGATATAGTAGTAATAATGATATTGTTATTAAATGTATATTACATATCTAATGCAGATATAGTAATAATGATATTGTTATTAAATGAATATCACATATCTAATGCACATATAGTAATAATGATATTGTTATACAATGTATATTACATATCTAATGCTGATATAGTAATAATGATATTGTTGTTAAATGTATATTACATATCTAACGCAGATATAGTAGGCGTGATATTGTTACTAAATGTCCATAGATCTGTAGGAAGGTATCAGTATATTATGTTATATCTAATGAAGATATAGTAGTAATAATGATATTGTTATTAAGTGTATATTACATATCTAATGCAGATATAGTAATAATGATATTGTTATTAAGTGTATATTACATATCTAATTCAGATATGGTAATAATGATATTTATTTATTTAGTATATATACGGGCATAGCCCTTTACAACAAACATTACATAACCAATATATAATCAATGAGTGTATACATTGTGTCAGTTGCCCTAGTCGGCTTCAGAATAATAGTGTATGAATGAATGAGTATTGTAAACATATTATCGCCTCGTTCCGAACGTAAACTTCAAACGATAGTACAACTATGGCCGCGCTATTGTAGTCACGTGAATGTCAATAGATTAAGTGCATAAATGGTGCTTTGAAAGTGCTTATAGCCGGGATTTTAATGAGCCTAGGATGCTGAGTTTTTCTAGCATAAGTTGATGTAGTGTGGTGCAGTAAGTATGACGCTAGAGCTATCCTATTGCCGAGTTAATAGTTAAAAAGTTTCGGAGGTTATGTTTAGTTTTGTCGACAGAGTCAACAAATATATCACAGACTGAGTTGAATCTATTAGCGGTGGTGCATACCCTACTAATAATGTTCAAGTGCCCGAATCTAGAGGAGTGGTGACATTGATGAAACAGCTCAGAAGATCTGGTAGCTCGTGGTGGAATATGAAAAGGGACCTGCTCAAGCAGTGGTGCACTGTCGATTTCGTTGGAGAGAAGCTTCTGTATGAACACGATTTCGTTAATAATACGTCTATCTTTGAGGGAAAGAACATTGAATCTGCGCATGATATTGCTGTAGTTGTGGTCAAATCGCCCCATGGGGGAGGTGGTTTTATAAGAGAGAAATCGCAGAAATCTGTGTTGTATCCCCTCAAGAGCATTTATGTGTCTAGATAGCCGAGGTGCCCATATTAAGCTCGCATAGTCAAGATGAGATAATACTAATGAGTAATAGAGAGTTAGAAGTGTGCTAGGGTTATGAAATTGAGTACAAGTGCGCTTTAGGTATCCCAGCATCTTGGAGGCTGAGTTGGTGGCAGCCGCTATGTGTTGGTCAAATGACAGCGAGCTATCAATTAAAACCCCGAGATCCCTGGTACAATGTGTGGTTTTCAGAATATTGTTGTATAGGGTATAATTTAGTAAAATAGGTTCACTGCTTCTGTGAAATCTGATGACGCTGCATTTGGCAGGATTGAGGCTCATCAAGTTTCTGCAGCACCACTCCTCTAGTCGGTAAATATCCTGCTGTAGGTGATATGCATCATATTCTGAGGTGATAATGCGGAAAAGTTTCAGGTCGTCAGCAAATAGTAAAAAGCTGCAGTTAGTAAAGACGTGCCTAATATCATCTATGAATATCAGGAAAAGCAATGGTCCTAAGTGAGAACCTTGAGGGACCCCAGAAGATACAAAGACTGTTCTAGATATATTTCCATGATACTTGATTGTCTGGACTCGACCTGTAACATAGCTGTGAAACCATTGTAATAATGCACCGTTAACCCCAAAAGAATAGATCTTATCAATCAATAAATTATGGTTGACTCTGTCGAACGCCTTGGCAAAATCAGTATAAATTGCATCGACCTGCTTGTTTCTTTCCAAAGCTTGAGAGATATAATTAATATAGCACGCTAAGTTGGTCGTTGTTGATCTACCTCTAATAAAGCCATGCTGCTCAGTGGCCAAATAGTTGTGCATGATCTTAGAGAGTTTGTTACACACAATGGCTTCAAAAATTTTTGATGGGACGTTGAGCAACGTGATTGGCCTGTAGTTTTCTATATTAGTTTTGTCTCCAGCCTTGAATATTGGTGTTATAGTACCCCTCTTCCAGCGAACAGGATATTTACCATCCCTCAGTGATTTACAAAAAATAATCCATAATGGTCTAGACAGGATGAAGTTGCATCTTTTAAAGATAATGCTAGGGAGCTCATCTTCACCAGGACTTTTGTAAACTTTAAGATTGCCAATTTCAGTAAGTACATCGCTGATGCTAATGTTTAAGCCGGATAAGCATAGCTCCGATGGTGCTTGAGGAGGAGCATCCCCTAAATCGGGTTGAAGAGAAGAGTAATTAGCCTCGAAGTAATCAGCGAATAAATTGGCAATCGTTTGAGGATCACTGGATTCCTGGTTGGCGTATATCATGTTTACTGGGAGAGAGTGAGACAGGCGGTTTCTGTTGACAAACGACCAGAAAGCCTTTAAATTACTTTGGATGTTAGTTTCGATCGTCGCAACATAGTTTTTGTGACACAGCCTAGTAAGAGCTGTGCATTCACTTCTGAGTGCGCAAAAGTGTAAGTAGTCGCAGTATCGCGAGTGTGCTTTATACTGTAAGTGTGCTGCCTTTTTCCTTCGAACTAACGTTATTAATTTACTGGTGAACCAAGGCGGATAGCTACTTTGTCTAATAGTTTTGATCGGTACAAAAGTGTTAATTGCCTGGTAGAGTTGTTCATACATAAAATCTACAGCCTCATCTACTGGTAGATCAAACATGATATCATCCCAGTTGATGGAGTTGAAGAATTCAAGCATACCAGAGTAGTTTGCTCTGCTGTAGTCGTGTCTGCTCCTGGGAGTGACTAGAGCTGGTCCAGCGAAAGATGGTGTGAAAAGTTGAGCCGCTAGATGAAGTGGGGGATGAAATAGATCGATAGGAAGAAGTGATTCTGTAGGAGATTGTATGTGAATATTCGGATGGTTGGTGAGGATGAGATCGAGTATTGAGCCAGAAGAGTTTGTGATATGGTTGAGCTGCGTAAGATCGCATTGATCGAACAGTTCGTGTAAAAGGTTGGTTATTTGAGTACTTCTAGTGCTGGTGGAGGAAGAGACGAGCAGAGAGTTGTAGGATAATGTTTGAGAAGACCATTTGATAAAAGGAATGTTGAAATCGCCAGTGATTATTAGAGAAGCGGATGGGTATATAGTTGACAAATTGGAGATGTATTGAAAATGATCAGAGTAGAAGGATGGAGGTGAGCAAGGCGGAAGATAAATGGTCGAGACAATTAGAAAGTGAGAGAATAGTGGAGAGCTGACCTTGATGAAGAGATGCTCCAGGTGGTCAGTGAGTGGAGTGAGCAATGAACAAGTTAGGCTTGTGTGGACAGCTATTAGAACACCCCCGCCCCTAGCGAAGGAGCTGGTGGAGTCACTTCTATCTTTGCGAAACACGGTGTAGTCGTCCAGCCCTAGTTCACCAGTGAAAAAGTTACAGTTAAGCCATGTTTCGGTCAGGATGATGATATCATAGCGCTCTGAGGATGTAAATAGCGAGGAGCTTAACTCGGTCAATTTAGTGCGTAAACCGCGAACGTTTTGATAATATATATTCATACACTTAGTTAGTTTTTTGAGTTGCCGGGTTTAGGTTTGTTGAAGGAGTCAACGATACATGGGATGCCCTTGATATACCGTATCGTCTTCTTGTTGTCACCTTGATCATGTAGTGTCTGAAGTTTGAGGCGCAGATCACGTAAGTATGCCTGCTCTGTTGGCGATTTATCGTCCGTAATCTTGTAGGGTCCATTATACCTATTTCTATTGGCCAGGATCTGTCTGGTGGCCCCGGCATCCTGTAAGGTGATACGAAGGAGCCTGGGTGTTTTACCTGGTTTCCCCAATCTAGTCACACTGATAGTTGCATAGTCAGCTGGGTGGATGCTAGTGAGTATATGTCTGGCCGTTGAGATGTCCTGGTCATGAGTCGCTTGTGAAGTTCCGCTGCCTGTGGCCACAGGTTCCGGGACGCCATGAATGAGAACGTTCTTCGATCTCTTCTCCCTCTCAGATATTTCGGCAACAACGTTGAAGGTCAGTTCTGAAGTAGTGATTGCGGTGTTCTGACCACTAGGTGCAGCGTCGGATCGGTTTTCCAGAAGTGTGAGCCGTTCATTAAGTTCGTATCGCATTGCCGTCATTTCTCCCATCAATGTTGACAGCTCATTTTTGATAATGCTGTCGTATTCCCGCCGTAGGTTCTGTATCTCGTTGCGGAAAAGATCTCGGATGTCCTCAAGCGTAAAGGAGGAAGAGGAGCCCCCTGGCGTAGACGCACGCGAGCTAATTGGAGAGCTAGTTGCCGAGGAACTGCCAGATGGCAATACAAGAGGATCACTCTTACAGTTCAAAAGTCGCCCGTTATGCCAGGGGTGACCCGACCTGGCTAAACAGCTTGATCCCGCGTGGGTGATAATCCCACAATCCAAGCATCTGACCGGATTGCACGTTGCAGGTTTTGCACACCCCTTGCACTTATCGGCCATATCGGATTAGTTTATTTATGAAATTTGTGAAACAAATAGAACGTCGACACGAACGGTACAACACCTTGTATGATAATCCCTTGTTTAATGCGGTACAATTCGAATATATTCAAAATGCACTAATGCACTTGCACTGCTCTGCACTAAGAAACAGCTATTGCGATTACGTTTTGCGGCAATTAGGCTTATAACGTAGAGAAAACGGATGCAAATACTGATGATTAGCGGTTAAATTTAAACAGGAGCGTTAGAGTGTACGTGTGTTCAGCAACAAGGTCAACTGACAACTGATATTGTTATCAAATGTATATTACACACCTAATGCACATATGGTAATAATGATATTGTTATACAATGTATATTACATATCTAATGCTGATATAGTAATAATGATAACCAATGATATTGTTATTATGATATTGTCATTAAATGTATATTACATATCTAATGCAGATATGGTAATAATGATATTGTTATTAAATGTATATCACATATCTAATGCAGATATAGTAATAATGATATTGTTGTTAAATGTATATTACATATCTAATGCTGATATAGTAATAATGATATTGTTATTAAACGTATATTACATATCTAACGCAGATATAGTAGTAATGATATTGTTGCAAAATGTCCATAGATCTGTAGAAGATATAAGTATATTACATTATATCTAATGAAGATATAGTAGTAATAATGATACTGTTATTAAATGTATATTGCATATCCAATGCAGATATAGCATTAATGATACTGTTAATAAATGTATATCACATATCTAATGCAGATATAGTAATAATGATATTGTTGTTAAATATATATCACGTATCTAATGCAGATATAGTAATAATGATATTGTTGTTAAATGTATATTACATATCTAATGCTGATATAGTAATAATGATATTGTTATTAATCGTATATTACATATCTAACGCAGATATAGTAGGAATGATATTGTTACTAAATGTCCATAGATCTGTAGGAATGTATCAGTATATTACGTTATATCTAATGAAGATATAGTTGTAATAATGATATTGTTATTAAATGTATATTACATATCTAATGCAGATATAGTAATAATGATATTGTTATTAAATGTATATCACATATCTAATGCAGATATAGTAATAATGATATTGTTATTAAGTGTATATTACATATCTAATTCAGATATGGTAATAATGATATTGTTATAAAATATATATTACACACCTAATGCACATATAGTAATAATGATATTGTTATACAATGTATATTACATATCTAATGCTGATATAGAAATAATGGTATTGTTATTAAATGTATATTTCATATCTAACGCAGATATAGTAGGCATGATATTGTTACTAAATGTCCATAGATCTGTAGGAAGGTATCAGTATATTACGTTATATCTAATGAAGATATAGTGGTAATAATGATATTGTTATTAAATGTATATCACATATCTAATGCAGATATAGTAATCATGATATTGTTATTAAGTGTATATTACATATCTAATTCAGATATGGTAATAATGATATTGTTATAAAATATATATTACACACCTAATGCACATATAGTAATAATGATATTGTTATACAATGTATATTACATATCTAATGCTGATATAGTAATAATGGTATTGTTATTAAATGTATATTTCATATCTAACGCAGATATAGTAGGCATGATATTGTTACTAAATGTCCATAGATCTGTAGGAAGGTATCAGTATATTACGTTATATCTAATGAAGATATAGTGGTAATAATGATATTGTTATTAAATGTATATCACATATCTAATGCAGATATAGTAATCATGATATTGTTATTAAGTGTATATTACATATCTAATTCAGATATGGTAATAATGATATTGTTATAAAATATATATTACACGCCTAATGCACATATAGTAATAATGATATTGTTATACAATGTATATTACATATCTAATGCTGATATAGTAATAATGGTATTGTTATTAAATGTATATTACATATCTAACGCAAATATAGTAGGCATGATATTGTTACTAAATGTCCATAGATCTGTAGGAAGGTATCACTATATTACGTTATATCTAATGAAGATATAGTAGTAATAATGATATTGTTATTAAATGTATATTACATATCTAATGCAGATATAGTAATAATGATATTGTTATTAAATGAATATCACATATCTAATGCACATATAGTAATAATGATATTGTTATACAATGTATATTACATATCTAATGCTGATATAGTAATAATGATATTGTTGTTAAATGTATATTACATATCTAACGCAGATATAGTAGGCATGATATTGTTACTAAATGTCCATAGATCTGTAGGAAGGTATCAGAATATTACGTTATATCTAATGAAGATATAGTAGTAATAATGATATTGTATTAAATAAATATTACATATCCAATGCAGATATAGTAATAATGATATTGTTATTAAGTGTATATTACATATCTAATTCAGATATGGTAATAATGATATTGTTATCAAATGTATATTACACACCTAATGCACATATAGTAATAATGATATTGTTATACAATGTATATTACATATCTAACGCAGATATAGTAGGCATGATATTGTTACTAAATGTCCATAGATCTGTAGGAAGGTATCAGTATATTACGTTATATCTAATGAAGATATAGTAGTAATAATGATATTGTTATTAAATGTATATTACATATCTAATGCAGATATAGTAATAATGATATTGTTATTAATTGTATATTACATATCTAATTCAGATATGGTAATAATGATATTGTTATCAAATGTATATTACACACCTAATGCACATATAGTAATAATGATATTGTTATACAATGTATATTACATATCTAATGCTGATATAGTAATAATGATAATCAATGATATTGTTATTATGATATTGTCATTAATGTATATTACATATCTAACGCAGATATAGTAGGCATGATATTGTTACTAAATGTCCATAGATCTGTAGGAAGGTATAAGTATATTACATTATATCTAATGAAGATATAGTAGTAATAATGATACTGTTATTAAATGTAAATTGCATATCTAATGCAGATATAGCAATAATGATATTGTTATTAAATGTATATCACATATCTAATGCAGATATAGTAATAATTGTATTGTTATTAAATGTACATTGATCTGTACGAAGCAATCAGTATATTATATTATTTCTAAGGTAGATATAGTACTAATGATTTTGTTATTAAATGTATATTACATATGTAACGCAGATACAGTAATAATGATATTCTTATTAAATGTTCTATGATCTGTAGGAAGGTATTAAGATATTACATAGCATCTAAGGAAGATATAATAATAACGATATTGTTATTGAATGTATATTACATATCTAATGCACACATAGTAATAATGATATTGTTATTAAATCTACATTGATCTGTATGAAGTAATCAGTATATTACATTATTTCTAATGTAGATATAGTAATAACGATATTGTTCTTAAATGTATATTACATATCTAATGCAGATACAGTAATAATGATATTGTTATTTAAAGTATATTACATATCTAATTCAGATATGGTACTAATGATATGGTTATTAAGTGTATATTACACACCTAATGCACATATAGTAATAATGATATTGTTATACAATGTATATTACATATCTAATGCTGATATAGTAATAATGATATTGTTATTAAATGTATATCACATATCTAATGCAGATATAGTAATAATGATATTGTTGTTAAATGTATATTACATATGTAATGCTGATAGAGTAATAATGATATTGTTATTAAACGTATATTACATATCTAACGCAGATATAGTAGTAATGATATTGTTGCAAAATGTCCATAGATCTGTAGAAGGTATAAGTATATTACATTATATCTAATGAAGATATAGTAGTAATAATGATACTGTTATTAAATGTATATTGCATATCCAATGCAGATATAGCATTAATGATATTGTTATTAAATGTATATCACATATCTAATGCAGATATAGTAATAATGATATTGTTATTAAATATATATCACATATCTAATGCAGATATAGTAATAATGATATTGTTATACAATGTATATTACATATCTAATGCTGATATAGTAATAATGATATTGTTATTAAATGTATATCACATATCTAATGCAGATATAGTAATAATGATATTGTTGTTAAATGTATATTACATATGTAATGCTGATATAGTAATAATGATATTGTTATTAATCGTATATTACATATCTAACGCAGATATAGTAGGAATGATATGTTACTAAATGTCCATAGATCTGTAGGAATGTATCAGTATATTACGTTATATCTAATGAAGATATAGTAGTAATAATGATATTGTTATTAACTGTATATTACTTATCTAATGCAGATATAGTAATAATGATATTGTTATTAAATGTATATCACATATCTAATGCAGATATAGTAATAATGATATTGTTATTAAGTGTATATTACATATCTAATTCAGATATGGTAATAATGATATTGTTATAAAATATATATTACACACCTAATGCACATATAGTAATAATGATATTGTTATACAATGTATATTACATGTCTAATGCAGATATAGTAATAATGATATTGTTATTAAATGTATATCACATATCTAATGCAGATATAGTAATAATGATATTGTTGTTAAATGTATATTGCATATCCAATGCAGATATAGCAATAATGATATTGTTATTAAATGTATATCTCATATCTAATGCAGCTATAGTAATAATGATATTATTATTAAGTGTATATTACATATCTAATGCGGATATAGTAATAATTGTATTGTTATTAAATGTACATTGATCTGTACGAAGCAATCAGTATATTATATTATTTCTAAGGTAGATATAGTAATAATGATTTTGTTATTAAATGTATATTACATATGTAACGCAGATACAGTAATAATGATATTCGTATTAAATGTTCTATGATCTGTAGGAAGGTATCAAGATATTACATAGCATCTAAGGAAGATATAGTAATAACGATATTGCTATTAAATGTATATTACATATCTAATGTACACATAGTAATAATGATATTGTTATTAAATATACATTGATCTGTATGAAGTAATCAGTATATTACATTATTTCTAATGTAGATATAGTAATAATGATATTGTTAGTAAATGTATATTACATATCTAACGCAGATATAGTAGGCATGATATTGTTACTAAATGTCCATAGATCTGTAGGAAGGTATCAGTATATTACCTTATATCTAATGAAGATATAGTAGTAATAATGATATTGTTATTAAATGTATATCACGTATCTAATGCAGAAATAGTAATAATGATATTGTAGTTAAATGTATATTACATATCTAATGCTGATATAGTAATAATGATATTGTTATTAAATGTATATTACATATCTAACGCAGATATAGTAGGCATGATATTGTTACTAAATGTCCATAGATCTGTAGGAAGGTATCTGTATATTACATTACATCTAATGAAGATATAGTAGTAATAATGATATTGTTATTAAATGTATAATACATATCTAATGCAGATATAGTAATAATGATATTGTTATTAAATGTATATCACATATCTAATGCAGGTAAAGTAATAGTGATATTGTTATTAAGTGTATATTACATATCGAATGCAGATATGGTAATAATGATATTGTTATCAAATGCATATTACACACCTAATGCACATATAGTAATAATGATATTGTTATACAATGTATATTACATATCTAATGCTGATATAGTAATAATGATATTGTTATCAAATGTATATTACATATCTAACGCAGATATAGTAGGAATGATATTGTTATTAAGTGTATATTACATATCTAATTCAGATATGGTAATAATGATATTGTTATCAAATGTATATTACACACCTAATGCACATATAGTAATAATGATATTGTTATACAATGTATATTACATATCTAATGCTCATATAGTAATAATGATATTGTTATTAAATGTATATTACATATCTAACGCAGATATAGTAGGCATGATATTGTTCCTAAATGTCCATAGATCTGTAGCAAGGTATCAGTATATTACGTTATATCTAATGAAGATATAGTAATAATGATATTGTTATTAAATGTATATTACATATCTAATGCAGATATAGTAATAATGATATTGTTATTAAATGTATATCACATATCTAATGCACACATAGTAATAATGATATTGTTATTAAATGTACATTGATCTGTATGAAGTAATCAGTATATTACATTATTTCTAATGTAGATATACTAATAATGATATTGTTATTTAATGTATATTACATATCTAATGCAGCTATAGTAATAATGATATTATTATTAAGTGTATATTACATATCTAATGCGGATATAGTAATAATTGTATTGTTATTAAATGTACATTGATCTGTACGAAGCAATCAGTATATTATATTATTTCTAAGGTAGATATAGTAATAATGATTTTGTTATTAAATGTATATTACATATGTAACGCAGATACAGTAATAATGATATTCTTATTAAATGTTCTATGATCTGTAGGAAGGTATCAAGATATTACATAGCATCTAAGGAAGATATAGTAATA
>NW_025791051.1:0-30164 GCF_907164935.1 Osmia bicornis bicornis
TCGTCTGCTAAATACGCAACCACACGCAACTCGTTTCTACTTTTGAAAGAGTATCGCGCCGTAGCCAATCGAGCTTGCGTCGGTATGAGCTCGGTACTCCCGTTCGTGGTCAAAAATCGCGAGCAAAGGTTCTGTACTGAGTTTGTCTACAACGTACTGTCGCGCTTCTTCTGTTCTGTACCCCAAACCCACGGTTCGTTGTTTGGTTAATCTCGTTAGACAAGCAGTTCGTACAGGCGAATTCAGGTATGAATTTTCGGAGTAACTTGCCAAACCGACGAATTGTCTCACCTGTTTCACGTTACGCGGGATTGGCGATTCTACTATGCTTTAATTTTTTCTTTACCTGGCCTAACGCCTTCGGAGGATATCTCTCGACCTAAATAGTTTATCGAAGTCTCGAGAAACTTACATTTTTCAATATTCAACGTAAACCCTGCCTTATCCAATGCTTCTAATACGCGCTCTAAATTTTGTAACCCTTCCTCGACCGTCTCCGACGGTATATAAGACATCATCTATATAAACTAATGCGATGTTATTTCTTAGGTTACCGAGAGCCGTATTAATCGCCCTTTGAAAAACGGCAGGCGCCATTACAAAGGCCAAAGGGCATACGCAAGTACTCGTAATGCCCGTCGGGCGTCACGAATGCAGTCTTACACACTGAATCTGCGGCGATCGGAATTTGGTGAAATCCCGCTGCCATAATCTAAAGTGGTGAAAAATCTACCCTTACCTAGGCGATCTAATTGATCTTCAATTAATGGCAAAGGATATCGATCTCTAACAGTAATCTTATTCAGAGCCCGGTAGTCCCACACACAAACGATCTTTCCCGTTTTTCTTTTTCACGAAATAACAGGACTCGCGAACGGCGAATTGCTCTCGCGAATAATATTGTTACCCAACAAATCGGCAATAATCTGCTGCACCTTCTCTCGTTCAGAAACTGACCAAACGATACGGATGGTAGTTTATTACCTTGTCTTCCTGAGTAGTGATGCGCATTTCTCCCGTACTTACACACCGCACCCGGGTTGTCAGTGTCAGCATCTTGTTCAAATTTCGTCAGTAGATCTCGAACAAACCCTCGTACTGCTTCATCCGGGACGTCCAAGCGCGTAACAGGATGTCTTCCATCACCTACTCGCTGCCTTCTTGGGCGACAGGGAGTGCAGCGTCGAAGTCGCGTTGTTCCATCAGGTTCTGTTACAATTTGTAGATCGGCATGCACCAAGGACATTTTTCCAAGTGATAGAAATCATAAGGATCCCAGCGTCCGGAACAACAAACAAATCCAGCTCGGTGGACACGTCTTGTGTCTGAATTATTGTGGTTGTACATCCAATAGTCGTAGTACTAGAGTCACTAACCCTTGTACAGTGGTCGTGTACGGCTCGATTTTGCAACTTGCTCGCTTAGCTACACGTTCCCTCACAAGAGAGCACGTTGCCCCATTGTCAATCAAACACGATTGCACAAACATATCCTTCAACAAAATTGGCGTTAATTGTGATCCATCGAATAGCACACATTAACCTCGGGCTTCTTTTTATTTTGGCTGTTCGACGTTGTGCGTTGCTTCGCCCAACATTGCGATTCCTCATGTCCTCGCTTGTGACAGAAGGTACACACAGGACCGTTTGCAAATCTTTTCGCTGTTTCCCGAGACGGCTCGTCAATGTTTTTCCTTTTCTTTGGGCACTCCCTTCTTTATGTCCCGTTCGTTGCACTCGTAACACCGCGTTCCGGGAAAATTTCGCGGTCGCGTTGGCCCTGCACGATTACTCGAGTGCCTCTTATAATCGCGCACTTGTCCTCCGCGCTCTCGTACTCGATCAGAACCACGTTCAGTGTCCTTTTTCGGCACTTTCACAAAATTGCCAATGCCACTAAGCAAGTCAGCAACCGTAGCGTAACGGCCATTCATCAAAGATTGTCGCACACTTGCGTCCATAACATGACCAATGACTAAACTAATTAGCTCAGGAGGCTTAAATGCTATTTGCGTTTGTCCATAATATTTTAATTTATTACGCGCGTATTCGGTATACGAACTTGCCGAGTCACTTGTATACGAGACTGCGCGTGTCAAACGTTCACAAAGGCGGTCCTCGGGCACGAACACAGAGCAAAGATCCTCGCGAAATTTTTGCCAGGTTCGCGGATTGCCTTCCCATTCCCTATACCACTTCTTAGCGGGTCCAGTCAGAGCATGAGTAGCCAGACTCAATCGTTGAGTGGCCGGAAGTTTATCGGTTATTGATTCGACCAAATCACACCACCTTTGGGCATCCTGACCGATATCGGTACCACTGAAATCGGGCACTGCTTCAACAAAACACTTAGGCACCGCGGGCACCGATGCAGCTACCGATCCACTCGCGACCGTTTCCAAAAACCGACGGAACAAATCTTCCAAAGTCGGCTCGGCGGTTTTACCTTGCTCGTCGGCCATCTTAACGAATGCAAACGGTTAAAGTATACAACAACGACTAATATCTGTTTTAACTTCGCGGTTTCTTATCCCACTTCTGATGTTAGAATCTAAATTCAGATGATTACCCGATCAAGGTTCTGGGGTAAGTGCCATGCCGTTCCTCATGGTCCTCCTACCAGAAGATGCAGGATCTTCCCCACTCCGTGGCCAGATCCTTCTAGATCAACCTTATCTTTTGACACGTGCCGTGCAGCACCATGACTTCGGGTCATCGGCCACACGCGCGTTCCTTCGAGAATCGGCGATCGAACTCTCTATCGCCGTTCCATAAACAAAACATCCGCGACTCTTAGAATTCGTCACACCTCAAGTATCAGCTACCGCCGGCCCAAGTCCGATGACAGACATATGGCTCGGGGTATCGATAGCCTAAAGAATCCTAAGAAATCCTTGAAACCCAGGTCAAAGCCCAAAATGCATTGACCCTGCCACGTGTCAACCCTTGAACACGTGCTGACGCTAACAAGTATATTACATTATATCTATTGTAGATATAGTAATAACGATACTGCCATTATATGTAAATTGATCGGTCGGAAGGGATCATTATATTACATTATATCTAATGAAGATATAGTAATAATGATATTGTTATTAAGTGTACATTGGACTGTGGGATTAAATCAGTATATTAAATTTCAATCTGATGTAGATATAGTAATAATCATATCGGTATTAAATGTATATTACATATTTAATGTAGATGTAGTAACAATGATATTGTTTCCAAAATTACATTGGATCTGTGGGAAGGGATCAGTATATTTCATTATAACCAATGTCGATATAGTATAAATGATACTGTTATTAAATGTACATTGGTCTGTGGGAATAAATCAGTATAGTACATTACATCTGACGTAGATATAGTAATAATGATGTTGTTATCAAATGTATACTACATATCTAACGTAGATATAGTGATGACGATACTGCCATTCTATGTACATTGATCGGTGGGAAGTGATCATTATATTACATTATATCTAATGTAGAGTATAGTAATAATGATATTGTTATTAAATATACATTGGCCTGTGGGATTAAATCAGTATATTAAATTACATCTGATGTAGATATAGTAATAATGGTATTGTTATTAAATGTACATTGGTCTGTGGGATTAAATCAATATATTACATTACATCTGATGGTGGATACAGTAATAGTGATATTGTTATTAATGTATATTACATACCTAATGTAGATGTAGTAATAACGATACTGCCATTATATGTAAATTGATCTGTGGGAAGGGATCATTATATTACATTATATCTAATGAAGATATAGTAATAATGATATTGTTATTAAGTGTACATTGGACTGTGGGATTAAATCAGTATATTAAATTTCATCTGATGTAGATATAGTAATAATCATATCGTTATTAAATGTATATTACATATTTAATGTAGATGTAGTAATAATGATATTGTTACCAAAATTACATTGATCTGTGGGAAGGGATCAGTATATTTCATTATATCCAAGGTAGATATAGTATAAATGATACTGTTATTAAATGTACATTGGTCTGTGGGAATAAATCAGTATAATAAATTTCATCTGATGTAGATATAGTAATAATGATATTGTTATTAAATGTATATTACATATCTAACGTAGATATAGTGATGACGATACTGCCATTCTATGTACATTGATCGGTGGGAAGTGATCATTATATTACATTATATCTAATGTAGATATAGTAATAATGATATTGTTATTAAATATACATTGGTCTGTGGGATTAAATCAGTATATTAAATTACATCTGATGTAGATATAGTAATAATGGTATTGTTATTAAATGTACATTGGTCTGTGGGATTAAATCAATATATTACATTACATCTGATGTAGATACAGTAATAGTGATATTGTTATTAAATGTATATTACACACCTAATGTAGATGTAGTAATAACGATACTGCCATTATATGTAAATTGATCGGTCGGAAGGGATCATTATATTACATTATATCTAATGAAGATATAGTAATAATGATATTGTTATTAAGTGTCACATTGGACTGTGGGATTAAATCAGTATATTAAATTTCATCTGATGTAGATATAGTAATAATGATATTGTTATTAAATGTATATTACATATCAAATGTAGATATAGTAACAATGATATTGTTACCAAAATTACATTGATCTGTGGGAAGGGATCAGTATATTTCATTATAACCAATGTAGATATAGTATAAATGATACTGTTATTAAATGTACATTGGTCTGTGGGAATAAATCAGTATATTAAATTTCATCTGATGTAGATATAGTAATAATGATGTTGTTATCAAATGTATATTACATATCTAACGTAGATATAGTGATGACGATACTGCCATTCTATGTACATTGATCGGTGGGAAGTGATCATTATATTACATTATATCTAATGTAGATATAGTAATAATGATATTGTTATTAAATATACATTAGGCCTGTGGGATTAAATCAGTATATTAAATTACATCTGATGTAGATATAGTAATAATGGTATTGTTATTAAATGTACATTGGTCTGTGGGATTAAATCAATATATTACATTACATCTGATGTAGATACAGTAATAGTGATATTGTTATTAAATGTATATTACACACCTAATGTAGATGTAGTAATAACGATACTGCCATTATATGTAAATTGATCGGTCGGAAGGGATCATTATATTACATTATATCTAATGAAGATATAGTAATAATGATATTGTTATTAAGTGCACATTGGACTGTGGGATTAAATCAGTATATTAAATTTCATCTGATGTAGATATAGTAATAATCATATCGTTATTAAATGTATATTACATATTTAATGTAGATGTAGTAACAATGATATTGTTTCCAAAATTACATTGATCTGTGGGAAGGGATCAGTATATTACATTATATCCAATGTCGATATAGTATAAATGATACTGTTATTAAATGTACATTGGTCTGTGGGATTAAATCAGTATAATACGTTACATCTGATGTAGATATAGTAATAATGATGTTGTTATCAAATGTATATTACATATCTAACGTAGATATAGGTGATGACGATACTGCCATTATATGTACATTGATCGGTGGGAAGTGATCATTATATTACATTATATCTAATGTAGATATAGTAATAATGATATTGTTATTAAATGTACATTGGTCTGTGGGATTAAATCAGTATATTAAATTACATCTGATGTAGATATAGTAATAATGGTATTGTTATTAAATGTACATTGGTCTGTGGATTAAATCAATATATTACATTACATCTGATGTAGATACAGTAATAGTGATATTGTTATTAAATGTATATTACATACCTAATGTAGATGTAGTAATAACGATACTGCCATTATATGTACATTGATCGGTCGGAAGGGATCATTATATTACATTATATCTAATGTAGATATAGTAATAATGATATTGTATTAAGTGTACATTGGACTGTGGGATTAAATCAGTATATTAAATTTCATCTGATGTAGATATAGTAATAATCATATCGTTATTAAATGTATATTACATATTTAATGTAGATGTAGTAACAATGATATTGTTTCCAAAATTACATTGATCTGTGGGAAGGGATCAGTATATTCATTATAACCAATGTCGATATAGTATAAATGATACTGTTATTAAATGTACATTGGTCTGTGGGAATAAATCAGTATAGTACATTACATCTGATGTAGATATAGTAATAATGATGTTGTTATCAAATGTATATTACATATCTAATGTAGATATAGTAATAACGATACTGCCATTATATGTACATTGATCGGTGGGAAGTGATCATTATATTACATTATATCTAATGTAGATATAGTAATAATGATATTGTTATTAAATATACATTGGTCTGTGGGATTAAATCAGTATATTAAATTACATCTGATGTAGATATAGTAATAATGGTATTGTTATTAAATGTACATTGGTCTGTGGGATTACATCAGTATATTACATTACATCTGATGTATATATAGTAATAATAATATTGTTATTAAATATATATTACATATCTAATGTAGATATAGTAATAACGATACTGCCATTATATGTAAATTGATCGGTCGGAAGGGATCATTATATTACATTATATCTAATGAAGATATAGTAATAATGATATTGTTATTAAGTGTACATTGGACTGTGGGATTAAATCAGTATATTAAATTTCATCTGATGTAGATATAGTAATAATCATATCGTTATTAAATGTATATTACATATTTAATGTAGATATAGTAATAATGATATTGTTATATGTACATTGATCTGTGGGAAGGGATCAGTATATTTCATTATAACCAATGTAGATATAGTATAAATGATACTGTTATTAAATGTACATTGGTCCGTGGGATTAAATCAATATAATAAATTTCATCTGATGTAGATATAGTAATAATGATATTGTTATTAGATGTATATTATATATATAATGTAGATATAGTGATGACGATACTGCCATTCTATGTACATTGATCGGTGGGAAGTGATCATTATATTACATTATATCTAATGTAGATATAGTAATAATGATATTGTTATTAAATATACATTGGTCTGTGGGATTAAATCAGTATATTAAATTACATCTGATGTAGATATAGTAATAATGGTATTGTTATTAAATGTACATTGGTCTGTGGGATTAAATCAATATATTAAATTTCATCTGATGTAGATACAGTAATAGTGATATTGTTATTAAATGTATATACACACCTAATGTAGATGTAGTAATAACGATACTGCCATTATATGTAATTGATCGGTCGGAAGGGATCATTATATTACATTATATCTAATGAAGATATAGTAATAATGATATTGTTATTAAGTGCACATTGGACTGTGGGATTAAATCAGTATATTAAATTTCATCTGATGTAGATATAGTAATAATCATATCGTTATTAAATGTATATTACATATTTAATGTAGATGTAGTAACAATGATATTGTTTCCAAAATTACATTGATCTGTGGGAAGGGATCAGTATATTTCATTATAACCAATGTCGATATAGTATAAATGATACTGTTATTAAATGTACATTGGTCTGTGGGAATAAATCAGTATAGTACATTACATCTGATGTAGATATAGTAATAATGATGTTGTTATCAAATGTATATTACATATCTAACGTAGATATAGTGATGACGATACTGCCATTCTATGTACATTGATCGGTGGGAAGTGATCATTATATTACATTATATCTAATGTAGATATAGTAATAATGATATTGTTATTAAATATACATTAGGCCTGTGGGATTAAATCAGTATATTAAATTACATCTGATGTAGATATAGTAATAATGGTATTGTTATTAAATGTACATTGGTCTGTGGGATTAAATCAATATATTACATTACATCTGATGTAGATACAGTAATAGTGATATTGTTATTAAATGTATATTACATACCTAATGTAGATGTAGTAATAACGATACTGCCATTATATGTAAATTGATCGGTCGGAAGGGATCATTATATTACATTATATCTAATGAAGATATAGTAATAATGATATTGTTATTAAGTGTACATTGGACTGTGGGATTAAATCAGTATATTAAATTTCATCTGATGTAGATATAGTAATAATCATATCGTTATTAAATGTATATTACATATTTAATGTAGATGTAGTAACAATGATATTGTTTCCAAAATTACATTGATCTGTGGGAAGGGATCAGTATATTTCATTATAACCAATGTCGATATAGTATAAATGATACTGTTATTAAATGTACATTGGTCTGTGGGAATAAATCAGTATAGTACATTACATCTGATGTAGATATATTAATGTAGATATATTACATATCTAATGTAGATATAGTGATGACGATACTGCCATTATATGTACATTGATCGGTGGGAAGTGATCATTATATTACATTATATCTAATGTAGATATAGTAATAATGATATTGTTATTAAATATACATTAGCCTGTGGGATTAAATCAGTATATTAAATTACATCTGATGTAGATATAGTAATAATGGTATTGTTATTAAATGTACATTGGTCTGTGGGATTAAATCAATATATTACATTACATCTGATGTAGATACAGTAATAGTGATATTGTTATTAAATGTATATTACATACCTAATGTAGATGTAGTAATAACGATACTGCCATTATATGTAAATTGATCGGTCGGAAGGGATCATTATATTACATTATATCTAATGAAGATATAGTAATAATGATATTGTTATTAAGTGTACATTGGACTGTGGGATTAAATCAGTATATTAAATTTCATCTGATGTAGATATAGTAATAATCATATCGTTATTAAATGTATATTACATATTTAATGTAGATGTAGTAACAATGATATTGTTTCCAAAATTACATTGATCTGTGGGAAGGGATCAGTATATTTCATTATAACCAATGTCGATATAGTATAAATGATACTGTTATTAAATGTACATTGGTCTGTGGGAATAAATCAGTATAGTACATTACATCTGATGTAGATATAGCAATAATGATGTTGTTATCAAATGTATATTACATATCTAACGTAGATATGGTGATGACGATACTGCCATTATATGTACATTGATCGGTGGGAAGTGATCATTATATTACATTATATCTAATGTAGATATAGTAATAATGATATTGTTATTAAATATACATTGGTCTGTGGGATTAAATCAGTATATTAAATTACATCTGATGTAGATATAGTAATAATGGTATTGTTATTAAATGTACATTGGTCTGTGGGATTACATCAGTATATTACATTACATCTGATGTAGATACAGTAATAATGATATTGTTATTAAATGTATATTACATACCTAATGTAGATATAGTAATAACGATACTGCCATTATATGTAAATTGATCGGTCGGAAGGGATCATTATATTACATTATATCTAATGAAGATATAGTAATAATGATATTGTTATTAAGTGTACATTGGACTGTGGGATTAAATCAGTATATTAAATTTCATCTGATGTAGATATAGTAATAATCATATCGTTATTAAATGTATATTACATATTTAATGTAGATGTAGTAACAATGATATTGTTTCCAAAATTACATTGATCTGTGGGAAGGGATCAGTATATTTCATTATAACCAATGTAGATATAGTATAAATGATACTGTTATTAAATGTACATTGGTCTGTGGGAATAAATCAGTATAGTACATTACATCTGATGTAGATATAGTAATAATGATGTTGTTATCAAATGTATATTACATATCTAACGTAGATATAGTGATGACGATACTGCCATTCTATGTACATTGATCGGTGGGAAGTGATCATTATATTACATTATATCTAATGTAGATATAGTAATAATGATATTGTTATTAAATATACATTGGCCTGTGGGATTAAATCAGTATATTAAATTACATCTGATGTAGATATAGTAATAATGGTATTGTTATTAAATGTACATTGGTCTGTGGGATTACATCAATATATTACATTACATCTGATGTAGATACAGTAATAGTGATATTGTTATTAAATGTATATTACACACCTAATGTAGATGTAGTAATAACGATACTGCCATTATATGTAAATTGATCGGTCGGAAGGGATCATTATATTACATTATATCTAATGAAGATATAGTAATAATGATATTGTTATTAAGTGCACATTGGACTGTGGGATTAAATCAGTATATTAAATTTCATCTGATGTAGATATAGTAATAATCATATCGTTATTAAATGTATATTACATATTTAATGTAGATGTAGTAACAATGATATTGTTTCCAAAATTACATTGATCTGTGGGAAGGGATCAGTATATTTCATTATAACCAATGTCGATATAGTATAAATGATACTGTTATTAAATGTACATTGGTCTGTGGGAATAAATCAGTATAGTACATTACATCTGATGTAGATATAGCAATAATGATGTTGTTATCAAATGTATATTACATATCTAACGTAGATATGGTGATGACGATACTGCCATTATATGTACATTGATCGGTGGGAAGTGATCATTATATTACATTATATCTAATGTAGATATAGTAATAATGATATTGTTATTAAATATACATTGGCCTGTGGGATTAAATCAGTATATTAAATTACATCTGATGTAGATATAGTAATAATGGTATTGTTATTAAATGTACATTGGTCTGTGGGATTAAATCAATATATTACATTACATCTGATGTAGATACAGTAATAGTGATATTGTTATTAAATGTATATTACATACCTAATGTAGATGTAGTAATAACGATACTGCCATTATATGTAAATTGATCGGTCGGAAGGGATCATTATATTACATTATATCTAATGAAGATATAGTAATAATGATATTGTTATTAAGTGTACATTGGACTGTGGGATTAAATCAGTATATTAAATTTCATCTGATGTAGATATAGTAATAATCATATCGTTATTAAATGTATATTACATATTTAATGTAGATGTAGTAACAATGATATTGTTTCCAAAATTACATTGATCTGTGGGAAGGGATCAGTATATTTCATTATAACCAATGTCGATATAGTATAAATGATACTGTTATTAAATGTACATTGGTCTGTGGGAATAAATCAGTATAGTACATTACATCTGATGTAGATATAGTAATAATGATGTTGTTATCAAATGTATATTACATATCTAACGTAGATATAGTGATGACGATACTGCCATTCTATGTACATTGATCGGTGGGAAGTGATCATTATATTACATTATATCTAATGTAGATATAGTAATAATGATATTGTTATTAAATATACATTGGCCTGTGGGATTAAATCAGTATATTAAATTACATCTGATGTAGATATAGTAATAATGGTATTGTTATTAAATGTACATTGGTCTGTGGGATTAAATCAATATATTACATTACATCTGATGTAGATACAGTAATAGTGATATTGTTATTAAATGTATATTACACACCTAATGTAGATGTAGTAATAACGATACTGCCATTATATGTAAATTGATCGGTCGGAAGGGATCATTATATTACATTATATCTAATGAAGATATAGTAATAATGATATTGTTATTAAGGGGGTAGACTAGGGTAATGCAGCGCGTTGACATTACCGGCAAAAATGGGCCTATTAATGGGTTTACGGGAATCGGTTATTTGTCCTTATAAGAGAACACATAGGGCTGGGTGAGAGCTCATTCGAAAGAGGCAGGTCCAATGCAGGGGGCTCAACCGATGGTTTAACGAGATTGTGTTGATATCTAATAATATGAGTGTCCAAAGTAGAGGAAAAATCGAGAAAATACGCCCGCTGAATCCAAGTACATTTTAAGTAACTATAACAGTTATGTGACTAAAACGATTTGTTGAGCCCCCTTCATTGAACCTTCCTCTTTCGAATGAGCCCTTATTCAGCTCAAGACCTTTTCATATAAGGACGAATAACCGATTCCCGTAAAAGCATTCCCAAAGACGAGTTCCGCCATTATCTGGATACTACAGAGCAAGTTACGTGACAAATTTAGTTCAGCTAGTAGTTATAAGGTGGCGTCTAAGTAGAAAGGCTGCCGATCTGGAATCGTAGCCAGAATCAAGCGTCAGCTTGATTACGTCACTCGAACTGTGCTACGAAGGCAAGCGAAAAAGGCAACAACGCCCGAACGCTGAGTGAGATGCACTACAGTCATGCTGTCCTTCTCTCATTCTGCATGTCGAGATTGTCCCTTTTCGCTAAGATTTGACTGCCGTCTGCCTGGATTTTTCACAGCACCCCATAACAAACCTCGCCCCATTCAAACTATATCGTATTTGGTATCATTTTAATCAGAAAAATTTCACCAATGCGCTAGTAAAAGTTTCACTAAAAAAAAGTCAAAAATAAAAAAGGTTTTTTGATTTAATTATTATTAGTCACACCGATATGTTTCGGCTCTTTCCTTTGATCATTGGACCTCTCGCTCTCTCCTCCACTGTCTGTCCCTTTCTACGTTCACGCTTGGCTGGCCATCGCATATAATCCGAGATTCGACACCTCGGCTGAATATATGAATTGTTGCACATATTCAACTTTTACTGTATAGACGCGAGGTCCCTCCATTTATTAGTTCTAATAGTACCATAGTACTTTTTTATGCAGAATGTTTCAAGGAGTTGACACAAGTAAAAAAAAATGCAATTCCATTTAAATAAAAAGTGGATTTGCATTTTTTGAGTGCATCGTTGCATTCACGAAGAAAATGAAATCACAGAAAAACAGACATTATCATCCCATTGAACTTTTACATAAACAGCTTTTTCCAATCTTTTACCAAGTTCAAGATATAACCCGTCCCAATTGCATGACGTATCCTGTATACTTTTATTAATTAAAAAACATTTATTTAAAAAAGTTAATAACTTTTTCTAAAAATAATTCTCAGATTGCACGTTCCTTCGCTTCTTTAGAGTAGGCATATATTTTTCAGCAGCGAGGAGTGCTACGGTGCGCTATATAAAATCCACGCGTTTGGTCAGTCAGAATTTATCGGAGCGGGACAATTCTATCATTTGGGTTGAAAGAAGGATAGCATGATCACCGTACATCTCACTCTAAACGCGCGCCAATGTTTCACTTTCGTTCTTCAGGCGTATCGTCGCGATGCTTCTGGCGAGATGAGCGTTTGAACGTGTTTGTAAAAATACTTGACACGCTGTTGCTTTCCTAGATCGTGTTGCGCGCACGCTAGCTGAGAATTAAACCTTTCAAGTTCGTAACAAAACACGCAAGTGGCTCCACCAGGCCCAACGAAAAAACTACTGTAATACCGACGTCCCGAATCGGTGACGTCACGTACTGTGTCTACCCCCTTACATTGGACTGTGGGATTAAATCAGTATATTAAATTTCATCTGATGTAGATATAGTAATAATCATATTGTTATTACATGTATATTACATATTTAATGTAGATGTAGTAACAATGATATTGTTTCCAAAATTACATTGATCTGTGGGAAGGGATCAGTATATTTCATTATAACCAATGTCGATATAGTATAAATGATACTGTTATTAAATGTACATTGGTCTGTGGGAATAAATCAGTATAGTACATTACATCTGATGTAGATATAGTAATAATGATGTTGTTATCAAATGTATATTACATATCTAACGTAGATATAGTGATGACGATACTGCCATTATATGTACATTGATCGGTGGGAAGGGATCATTATATTACATTATATCTAATGTAGATATAGTAATAATGATATTGTTATTAAATATACATTGGCCTGTGGGATTAAATCAGTATATTAAATTACATCTGATGTAGATATAGTAATAATGGTATTGTTATTAAATGTACATTGGTCTGTGGGATTAAATCAATATATTACATTACATCTGATGTAGATACAGTAATAGTGATATTGTTATTAAATGTATATTACATACCTAATGTAGATGTAGTAATAACGATACTGCCATTATATGTAAATTGATCGGTCGGAAGGGATCATTATATTACATTATATCTAATGAAGATATAGTAATAATAATATTGTTATTAAGTGTACATTGGACTGTGGGATTAAATCAGTATATTAAATTTCATCTGATGTAGATATAGTAATAATGATATTGTTATTAAATGTATATTACATATCTAATGTAGATATAGTAATAACGATACTGTTATTATATGTACATTGATCTGTGGGAAGGGATAAGTATATTACATTTTTTTTTTTTTTTTTTTTTTTTATGGAGGGCGGAAAATGTTATAGCGCACCGTAGGGGCAGGTATTGTCGACCCCCGTGTGTGGGACTCTCCCGACGGCATACGCACTAAAAACCCCAGCCTCCAGCACCTGGAAAAGTCTGACTGGCACTGTTTCACAGATTACTTCAGTCAGTCATCCCTATTGTTTGCACCCCGTATGTGACCCTCGATACTACATGTGCTGTAGTACGTCTTCTTCCCTCTTTTTCCTTCGAAGCACCGCTTCTATGAAGAGGGCGGTGTTCGTCCAGACTTCGAGGCTCTCCAGCATCAGCCCAATTATATTATCGGGCGTAATGTGTCCAACGACCTCTTCTAGGGCCTGACGTTCTGTTCTCCACGCTTCACACTCGAAAAATGTATGAAGGGCATCATCGCGTGGGCTGTCGCAATGGACGCAGCCGGGATCAGGTGCCTTGCCCCTTGTGTACAGGTAGCTCCGGAAAAGTCCATGTCCCGACAGAAATTGAGTGACGAAGTAATTTGTCTCTCCGTGTCGGCGGTTATACCACGCTTCAAGTTGCGGTATGAGTCGAGCGGTCCATCTACCCCGTGACTCGTTTGCCCATCGGTCCTGCCAGATTGATTGCGTCCGTACTCTGGCGGCCTGTTTTGCCGCTGCGTGGTCTAGCCAAGGCTATATAGCCTTGCTCCGGTGGACGAAACTTCGCTCCTGGGCGAGGAGGTCAATGGGAAAAACTCCCGCGATAACCATAATAGCTGGCTCGGAGACCGTGCGGTAGGAGCACGCGATTCGGAGCGCACCTAGTCGTTGCACTGCGGCTATGCGACTGCGATACTTTTCGTACCGCAACGCATCGGCCCACACTTCAGCGTCATACAACAGGATGGCTTCAGCAGTGCGCATCAGTAGTTGCCGCTTACATGGCCTAGGCCCGCCTATGTTAGCCATGACCCTGCTCAATGATGCCGTTACTGCTGCTGCCTTGTCTGCAGTCTTCCGTATCTGCTCCCGAAAGGTGAGCCGTGTATCCAGAGTCACTCCTAGATACTTAACGGTCGCCTTAGTCTGGATCGTCGTGTCTCCCACCTGCATCGGTAGCAAAGTAGGAATGCACTTCTTAGTCAAAAGTATAATCTCCGTTTTTGCTTCCGCGAGCTCCAGACCGTGGTCGCGCATCCAGGATCGCACGCGCCGCATCACCTGGTCGAGGCGCATCTGAGCCTTTTCTATATCCCGTGCGACAATGATGGCTGTGATGTCATCTGCGTATCCCACCAGTCGGGTGCTCTCAGGCATCTCCATACGTAGGATACCGTCATAGAAAATATTCCATATGTCCGGTCCCAGTATGGAGCCTTGGGCTGCGCCTGCCGTCAGCTCTCTTTCTCTCGGTCCGTCTTGGGTATCGTACACTAGATGACGGTCATTCATGTAATCGTCAAGTATTTGAAGAAGGTACTCCGGTAGCCGGAAGTCGCGCTCCATCGCATCTAGAACGTCCTTTCACCTTACTGTGTTGAAGGCATTTCGCACGTCAAGGGTGACCAGCAGACAGACTGGGCGGGAATAGTGGTTACCTCGCTCTGTACTCTTGGCTGCATCCACCACTTCCTGGATACCATTTATCGTGGATCTTCCTGGCCTGAAGTCATATTGCCTCTCGCTTAAGTCGCCGGCGGCTCTCATTGCGGCATGAAGGCGAAGGCGCACAAGTTTTTCCAGGAGTTTTCCTGCAGTATCCAGCATGCACAGGGGTCTAAAGGAGGACGGAGCATCCGCTGGCCCCTTGCCCTTGCTCACTAGTACAAGTTTCCCGATCTTCCAGCGGGAGTAGAACATGCCCGCCTTCAGGCAGGAGTTGTACATGTTGAGCAGGAGCTGTGGGTGCCCTCTTGCTACAGTTTTTAATACCTCTGCCGGGAGTCCATCCGGTCCTGGTGCCTTACGGTTTTTCAGGGTGCTCACCGCGCCAAGAAGCTCTGGCTCCGTGAACAGTGGGACGTCCAACGGTTCCACCGCTATCGGGCGGCTTGGCCTCTTTGGATGCATGGGAAAGAGGGCATCGACAATGCGGTCAGTCGTCGCCGCGTCCATGGGTGCGGTTTTTGCAAACGTGCCCAATTTCCTGGTGACAAGCTTGTACCCTAACCCCCACGGGTCGTCGTTCAGGTCTTCGCCCAGCTTCTCCCAGCATCGATGCTGGCTAGTCTTAATGGCTCGTCGGAGCTGCTGCCTCGCTGTGTGGTAGGCAGCGGTGTTTGGGAGTGCGTCGCGAGATCGCGCTTGCGAGCTCGTTGTGCCGCTCGTCGAAGCTTAAGGCATCTTCGCCTAAGATCCGCAATCTCCTCCGTCCACCAGTATGCCGGGCGTCGATTATACGGCATTTTCTTCCTCGGTACTGCTTTTTGGCATGCCTGACGGATAAGTTGCATGGTGGCGTTAGCCGTCACTTCTGCGCGTCGGTGCTCCGTTAGCCCGTTTGGTATATCGTGGAGGGCGTGCTGACCGCGCCGTAGGGCCTCAGACAGCACTTCAGTGTTCATCTTCGCAACGTTCCACCTGGGGAGGCTTTGCTTATTTGCACAACAGACTGGCGCCCCGTCACGAACGCAGAACGTGATATACTGGTGATCGCTGGCTGTGTAATCAGCAATCACTTGCCAGTCCCGTATCTGTGCCGCTAGGCGTTCCGTCGCGAAGGAGATATCTATGATTGTCTCGCGATACCCGGGCCTCCTAAAAGTAGACGTGGTGCCAGTGTTTAAGACCACGAGGCCTAACCTGGACACCATCTCGATGACACACCTGCCTCTACGGTCTGGCCGGGTTTCTTCCCATTCAACCGCTTTAGCATTAAAGTCTCCGGCCATTACCAACTCGCCCCTCATATCGCGTACGGCTTCCTCCATGGCATCGAGCCTGTCCTGGAACTCATCGATTCCCTCATTCGGTGTGAAGTAGCAGCTAATGTATGTAATATCTCTGCTGCTCACCCAAACAAAACCCGAGCCGGAGCCATGCCGGTCGACGTGGAATCGGCTCGTGTCTGGCAGCCAGATGGCTGCGGTATCGCAGTTGTCCGAATACCAGCCTGGCACATCCCTGCTTCGGTATTGTTCGCTAATGAGGACGATGTCAGCGTCCTTCTCCTGGCAGAGCTGTGTCAGAAGGTCGTGGGCCAACCTGCTCCGGTGCATATTTCCCTGCAAAACCTTAGCCATTTCTGTTGGCGTTGGTCAGGGCTTCCCGCAATACCTCGCAGGCCCTTGAGCCAGCAGCGTGGCTCCACTTTGAAGGGTCGAGGCCCTTTTCCGCGCAGAGGAAGCACGTCGGGGCGGCCTGACATGCCGCTGCCTTGTGCCCTTCCTTGCCGCAATTGTAGCAAAGGGTACTGCGGTTTGGCCCTCCGCATTGCCTGCTTTCGTGTCCGAAGCCGAGACAATTGAAACAGCGGGTCACCTCCTTGCGGCGCCTTATCCTGCAATTAACCCATCCAATCTTAATGTGGGCCGTTTCCAGGAGCTTCGTGGCGGCCGCTTCATCGACGGCTACGATCGTCATACGCTGCTCAGCCTTGTTCGGCTTCGTCAGCCTCACATTGAGGGCCCCATGGTACTCCTGCAGACTGTTAAGGTGGGCCCCCTCCACTTCTTCCATGGTCACACAGCCATCGAGATCCCTGATCTCAAGTCTCGCCCTGGGAGTCAGTTCCCGAACGCTGGCGCCTGCGCCCACCACCTTCTTCAGGGCCTCATATAGCCCATTTCTGCTCTCGGTTGGCGTTTTAGCCGAGAGTTCCAGAAGCACCTCCCCTGTTCGGGCTCGGCGGATGGACCGAATGTCTGCACCAGAGTCCTCAGGATTTACGCCACGACGGATGGCGGTAAGTACGTCCGAGTACGACTTACCTTCCGACGGTTTGAGGACAATCGCGTCTGGCTTTAGGCGTTTCCTCTTCACCTTTTTCTTTTTCCTCTTTTTCTTTGCGGTATCGCCGCAGGTTTTGGCACGGGTCTCGCCTTTGGAGGTAGTCCGAGCTTCCGCGCAGCTCTCCTTTGCCTGGATCTGAGGCTTCTGCCGGCTCTTTTTCGGCTGCACCGTCGTCCAGTTTGTGGGCTCGCATGCGCCGTCAAGCCGCTTCTTGGTGACGCCTTCGGAAAAGGGCGGACTGCACGCCATCCTTTTGATGCCGCCACTCGCTAGTGAAGCCGCCAATCTTCGGAACTCGGCTACAGTGGTGGCGCTGCATCTCTGTGTCGTCTCTGCCAACCTACGATGAGCGGTGAGACACACCTTACGTGTTTCTTCTAGGCTATCCAGCATGTTTTCCAGTCTCGGTAAGCCATTTTTCACGTCTTTGTTAATGTTTGGCTGCTTTTTCAGGGTAGCCAACATAGTATGCACAAGGGCACGCATTTGCTCCAGCTGTTTTGCCGTCGTCTCCCCCACCGCCTTTATCTGGGTGCGGAGACCGGCGATCTCCTTCGAGTTCGCCTGCATGTCAACTCCGGTAGCGATCCAAGCCGTGTTCGTCGGCATCATAAGGTCGCCCGCTTCAGTGGCGGTAGCATCGGCTGTCGATACATCACTTGTAGTATTGGATACTACGTCGGCCAAGTGGCAAACCGACGCAGTACTGCGGTCACTGGTTGACGACGCACCGGGGCCCGCTTGCCCACCCCTGGCGTGCGCCGGTACTGGGGTATCCCTCCCCTGCACCGTAGACTCGTTTTTATTAATAAAACTCGCCATCTATAGTTTTTAGTTCGGGGTACCTTCCCCTAGCACATTTGGTCCGCGACTGCTTATTCGTCACCTCGTAGTGAGGTCCTTATTTCGCAGCTAACCAGCATATCTGCTGGCCGTCTCCCTATCCGCCACCTAGGGACGCGCCGCGTTGCGGAGGGCAACCGCCCCCGGACATTATATCTAATGTAGATATAGTAATAATGATATTGTTACGAAAATTACATTGATCTGTGGGAAGGTATCAGTATATTACATTATATCCAATGTAGATATAGTATAAATGATACTGTTATTCAATGTACATTACATATCTCATGTAGATATAGTAATAACGGTACTGTTATTATATGTACATTGATCTGTGGGAAGGTATCAGTATATTACGTTATATCTAATGTAGATATAGTAATAATGGTATCGTTATTAAATGTACATTGGTCTGTGGGATTAAATCAGTATATTAAATTACATCTGATGTGGATATAGTAATAATGGTATCGTTATTAAATGTACATTGGTCTGTGGGATTAAATCAGTACAGTAATCTCTCTCACATTGCCCGTTAGGTAGGAATCGAAAGTGGGCAACTTGGGAAGACTAGATTCGTTTTCCAGCCTCGCAGTTCGCCTTTGTAGTTTGCCGAACAAAGAAAAGGACAGAGAATAAAAGAGAAAGACAGAATTAGAGTCGGGCAAATGAAAGATTTAAAAACCAGTACTACATATAAACTTTTTTATTTTTAACTTTTTTAATATGCAATTACTTTTATCATATTGGTGAGACTTTTGCGATTAAAATGAGACCAAACACAATATAATTTGGATCACGTTTACTTATCAATACCTATTAGGTAATTCATTTCATCATTGCTTTAAATGAATTACAAGAGCGGATTTCCAGAAAAAATAAACAAAATATTTGTACACATTATCTGTTGAATACGTAACTTGTGTCTGGATAATGTGGAAAAAGCTTACATTCGAGGAACAATGCGGTGGTACAGCCTACGCTTTAGGGACAATGTGGTGGTACAGCCTACGTTTTAGGGACAATGTGGTGGTACAGCCTACGTTTTAGGGACAATGTGGTGGTACAGCCTACGGTTTAGAGACAATGCGGTGGTACACCCAACGTTTGATTTATAAAACATATTGATGTATAAAATATAATACATGTTTACACATGTGAGTTATTTAATAAGCCCTCATAAATAAATTTAGTCCGAATTATATCGTGTTTGGTCTCATTTTAATCGTAAAAATCTTGCCAATATGTTAAAAAAATTTGTAAATTGAAAAAAGTGAAATTAAAAAGTCATATTCCTTCATTATAAATTACTAAGACTCGAGCTCTCATCAAAAGGACCGCGTCGCGTGTCACATTACATACATCACACGTTTGACTGACTTCCATCAAGATAACATAGGCGCAGAAGTGATGTATACATAAAAGTCGAAACAGCGTAGGGACAATGTGAGGCGTCCGTCAGTATGGGCAATGTGAGAGACATTACTGTATCTTACACTACATCTAATGTAGATGTAGTAACAATGATATTGTTTCCAAAATTACATTGATCTGTGGGAAGGGATCAGTATATTTCATTATAACCAATGTCGATATAGTATAAATGATACTGTTATTAAATGTACATTGGTCTGTGGGAATAAATCAGTATATTACATTACATCTGATGTAGATACAGTAATAGTGATATTGTTATTAAATGTATATTACATACCTAATGTAGATGTAGTAATAACGACACTGCCATTATATGTAAATTGATCGGTCGGAAGGGATCATCATATTACATTATATCTAATGAAGATATAGTAATAATGGTATTGTTATTAAATGTACATTGGTCTGTGGGATTAAATCAGTATATTAAATTTCATCTGATGTAGATATAGTAATAATGATATTGTTATTAAATGTATATTACATATGCAATGCAGATATAGTAAAAACGATACTGTTATTATATGTACATAGATCTGTGGGAAGGTATCAGTATATTACATTGTATCCAATGTAGATATAGTAATAATGATATTGTTACCAAAATTACATTCATCTATGGGAAGGGATCAGTATATTACATTATATCTAATGTAGATATAGTAATAACGATACTGCCATTATATGTAAATTGATCGGTGGGAAGGGATCAGTATATTACATTATTTCTAATGTAGATACAGTAATAATCATATTGTTACCAAAATTACATTGATCTGTGGGAAGGTATCAGTATATTACATTATATGTAATGTAGATATAGTAGTAACGAAACTGTTATTATATGTACATTGATCTGTGGGATTAAATCAGTATATTGAATTACATCTGATGCAGATATAGTAATAATGGTATTGTTATTAAAAGTACATTGGTCTGTGGGATTAAATCAGTATATTACATTTCATCTGATGTAGATATAGTAATAATGGTATTGTTATTAAATGTACATTGGTCTGTGGGATTAATTCAGTATATTACATTTCATCTGATGTAGATATAGTAATAATGATATTGCTATTAAATGTATATTACATATCTAATGTAGATATAGTAATAACGATACTGTTATTATATGTACATTGATCTGTGGGAAGGTAGCCAGTATATTACATTATATTTAATGTAGATATAGTAATAACGAAACTGTTATTATATGTACATTGATCTGTGGGATCAAATCAGTATATTAAATTACATCTGATGTAGATATAGTAATAATGGTATTCTTATTAAATGTATATTACATATCTAATGTAGATATAGTAATAACGAAACTGTTATTATATGTACATTGATCTGTGGGAAGGGATCAGTATATTACATTATATATAATGTAGATATATTAATAATGATATTGTTATTAAATGTTAATTACGTATCAAATGTAGATATAGTAATAACGATACTGCCATTATATGTACATTGATCGGTGGGAAGGGATCATTATATTACATTATATCTAATGTAGATATAGTAATAATGATATTGTTATTAAATGTGTATTACATATCTAATGTAGATATAGTAATAACGATACTGTTATTATATGTACATTGATCCGTGGGAAGGGATCAGTATATTACATTATATCTAATGTAGATATAGTAATAATGATATTGTTACCAAAATTACATAGATCTGTGGGAAGGGATCAGTATATTACATTATATCCAATGCAGATATAGTATAAATGATACTGTTATTCAATGTACATTGATCTGTTGGAAGGTATCAGTATATTACATTATATCTAATGTAGATATAGTAATAATGATATTGTTATTAAATGTATATTACATATCTAATATAGATATAGTAAAAACGATACTGTTATTATATGTGCATAGATCTGTGGGAAGGTATCAGTATATTACATTACATCTGATGTAGATATAGTAATAATGATATTGTTATTAAATGTATATTACATATGTAATGTAGATATAGTAATAACGATACTGCCATTATATGTAAATTGATCGGTGGGAAGGGACCATTATATTACATTTTATCTAATGTAGATATAGTAATAATGATATTGTTATTAAATGTATATTACATATATAATGTAGATATAGTAATAACGATACTGCCATTATATGTAAATTGATCGGTGGGAAGGGACCATTATATTACATTAGATCTAATGTAGATATAGTAATAATGATATTGTTATTATATGTACATTGGACTATGGGATTAAATCAGTATATTAAATTTAATCTGATGTAGATATAGTAATAACGATATTGTTATTAAGTGTACATTACATATCTAATGCAGATATATTAATAATGATATTGTTATTAAATGTATATCACATATCTAATGCAGATATAGTAATAATGATATTGTTGTTAAATGTATATTGCATATCCAATGCAGATATAGCAATAATGATATTGTTGTTAAATGTATATTGCATATCCAATGCAGATATATCAATAATGATATTGTTATTAAATGTATATCACATATCTAATGCAGCTATAGTAATAATGATATTGTTATTAAGTGTATATTACATATCTAATGCAGATATAGTAATAATTGTATTGTTATTAAATGTTCTATGATCTGTAGGAAGGTATCAAGATATTACATAACATCTAAGGAAGATATAGTAATAACGATATTGTTATTAAATCTATATTACATATCTAATGCACACATAGTAATAATGATATTGTTATTAAATGTACATTGATCTGTATGAAGTAATCAGTATATTACATTATTTCTAATGTAGATATGGTAATAATGATATTGTTATAAAATGTATATTACACACCTAATGCACATATAGTAATAATGATATTGTTATACAATGTATATTACATATGTCATGCTGATATAGTAATAATGATATTGTTACTAAATGTATATTACATATCTAACGCAGATATAGTAGGCATGATATTGTGACTAAATGTCCATAGATCTGTAGGAAGGTATCAGTATATCACGTTATATCTAATGAAGATATAGTAGTAATAATGATATTGTTATTAAATGTATATTACATATCTAACGCAGATATAGTAGGAATGATATTGTTACTAAATGTCCATAGATCTGTAGGAAGGTATCAGAATATTACATTATATCTAATGAAGATATAGTAGTAATAATGATATTGTTATTAAATGTATATTACACACCTAATGCACATATAGTAATAATGATATTGTTATACAATGTATATTACATATCTAATGCTGATATAGTAATAATGATATTGTTATTAAAGGTATATTACATATCTAACGCAGATATAGTAGGCATGATATTGTTACTAAATGTCCATAGATCTGTAGGAAGGTATCAGTATATCACATATCTAATGCAGATATAGTAATAATGATATTGTTATTAAGTGTATATTCCATATCTAATGCAGATATAGTAATAATTGTATTGTTATTAAATGTACATTGATCTGTACGAAGCAATCAGTATATTATATTATTTCTAAGGTAGATATAGTAATAATGATTTTGTTATTAAATGTATATTATATATGTAACGCAGATACAGTAATAATGATATTCTTATTAAATGTTCTATGATCTGTAGGAAGGTATCAAGATATTACATAGCATCTAAGGAAGATATAGTAATAACGATATTGTTATTAAATGTATATTACATATCTAATGCAGATATAGTAATAATGATATTGTTATTAAATGTATATTATACACCTAATGCACATATAGTAATAATGATATTGTTATACAATGTATATTACATATCTAATGCTGATATAGTGATAATGATATTGTTATTAAATGTATATTACATATCTAACGCAGATATAGTAGGAATGATATTGTTACTAAATGTCCATAGATCTGTAGGAAGGTATCAGTATATTACGTTATATCTAATGAAGGTATAGTAGTAATAATGATATTGTTATTAAATGTATATTACACACCTAATGCACATATAGTAATAATGATATTGTTATACAATGTATATTACATATCTAATGCTGATATAGTAATAATGATATTGTTATACAATGTATATTACATATCTAACGCAGATATAGTAGGAATGATATTGTTACTAAATGTCCATAGAACTGTAGGAAGGTATCAGTATATTACGTTATATCTAATGAAGGTATAGTAGTAATAATGATATTGTTATTAAATGTATATTACATATCTAATGCAGATATAGTAATAATGATATTGTCATTAAATGTATATCACATATCTAATGCAGATATAGTAATAATGATATTGTTATTAAGTGTATATTACATATCTAATTCAGTTATGTTAATAATGATATTGTTATCAAATGTATATTACACACCTAATGCACATAGAGTAATAATGATATTGTTATACAATGTATATTACATATCTAATGCAGATATAGTAATAATGATATTGTTATTTAATGTATATTACATATCTAATTCAGATATGGTAATATTGATATTGTTATTAAATGTATATTACACACGTAATGCACATATAGTAATAATGATATTGTTATACAATGTATATTACATATCTAATGCTGATATAGTAATAATGATATTGTTATTAAATGTATATTACACATCTAATGCAGGTATAGTAATAATGATATTGTTATTAAGTGTCCATAGATCTGCAGGAAGGTATCAGTATATTACGTTATATCTAATGAAGATATAGTAGTAATAATGATATTGTTATTAAATGTATATTACATATCTAATGCAGATATAGTAATAATGATATTGTTATTATATGTGTATCACGTATCTAATGCACATATAGTAATAATGATAGTGTTATTAAGTGTATATTACATATCTAATTCAGATATGGTAATAATGATATTGTTATTAAATGTATCTCACATATCTAATGCAGATATGGTAATAATGATATTGTTATCAAATGTATATTACACACCTAATGCACATATAGTAATAATGATACTGTTATACAATGTATATTACATATCTAATGCTGCTATAGTAATAATGATATTGTTATTAAATGTATATTACATATCTCACGCAGATATAGTAGGCATGATAGTGTTACTAAATGTCCAAAGATCTGTAGGAAGGTATCAGTATATTACGTTATATCTAATGAAGATATAGTAGTAATAATGATATTGTTATTAAATGTATATCACATATCTAATGCAGATATAGTAATAATGATATTGTTGTTAAATGTATATTGCATATCCAATGCAGATATAGCAATAATGATATTGTTATTAAATGTATATTACATATCTAATGCAGATATAGTAATAATGATATTGTTATTAAATGTACATTGATCGGTACGAAGCAATCAGTATATTATATTATTTCTAAGGTAGATATAGTAATAATGATTTTGTTATTAAATGTATATTACATATGTAACGCTGATACAATAATGATGACATTCTTATTAAATGTTCTATGATCTGTAGGAAGGTATCAAGATATTACATAGCATCTAAGGAAGATATAGTAATAACGATATTGTTATTAAATGTATATTACATATCTAATGCACACAAAGTAATAATGATATTGTTATTCAATGTACATTGATCTGTGGGAAGGTATCAGTATATTACATAATATCTAATGAAGATTTAGTAATAATGGTATTGTTATTAAATGTACATTGGTCGGTGGGATTAAATCAGTACATTAAATTTCATCTGATGTAGATATAGTAATAATGATATTGTTATCAAATGTATATTACATATCTAATATAGATATAGTAAAAACGATACTGTTATTATATGTACATTGATCTGTGGGAAGGTATCAGTATATTACATTGTATCGAATGTAGATATAGTAATAATGATATTGTTACCAAAATTACGTTGATCTATGGGAGGGGATCAGTATAATACATTATATTCGATGTAGATATAGTATAAACGATACTGGTACTCAATGTACATTGGTCTGTGGGAAGGAATCAGTATATTGCAGTAGATCTAATGTAGATATAGTAATAACGATACTGTTATTAAGTGTTTATTACGTATCTAATGTACATACAGTAATGACGATATTGTTACAATCTTGCATTGATCTGTGGGAAGTGATCAGTATATTACATCATATCTAATAAAGATATAGTAATAGTGATATTGTTATTGAATGTACATTGGTCTGTGGGAATAAATCAGTATAGAACATTACATCTGATGTAGATATAGTAATAATGATATTGTTAGTAAATGTATATTACATATCTAACGTAGATATAGTAATAATGATACTGCCATTATATGTACATTGATCGGTGGGAAGGGATGAGTATATTACATTATATCCAATGTAGATATAGTATAAATGATACTGGTATTCAATGAACATTGATCTGTGGGAAGGAATCATTATATTACATTATAATTAATGTTGACACAGTAATAATGATATTGTTATTAAATGCATATTACATATCTAATGCAGATATAGTAATGATGATATTGTTATTAAATGTATATTGCATATCCAATGCAGATATAGCAATAATGATATTGTTATTAAATGTATATCACATATCTAACGCAACTATAGTAATAATGATATTGTTATTAAGTGTATATTACATATCTAATGCAGATATAGTAATATTGATATTGTTATTAAATGTATATTACATATCTAACGCAGATATAGTAGGAATGATATTGTTACTAAATGTCCATAGATCTGTAGGAAGGTATCAGTATATTACATTATGTCTAATGAAGATATAGTAGTAATAATGATATTGTTATTAAATGTATATTACATATCTAATGCAGATATAGTAATAATGATATTGTCATTAAATGTATATCACATATCTAATGCAGATATAGTAATAATGATATTGTTATTAAGTGTATATTACATATCTAATTCAGTTATGTTAATAATGATATTGTTATCAAATGTATATTACACACCTAATGCACATAGAGTAATAATGATATTGTTATACAATGTATATTACATATCTAATGCAGATATAGTAATAATGATATTGTTATTTAATGTATATTACATATCTAATTCAGATATGGTAATAATGATATTGTTATTAAATGTATATTACACACGTAATGCACATATAGTAATAATGATATTGTTATACAATGTATATTACATATCTAATGCTGATATAGTAATAATGATATTGTTATTAAATGTACATTACATATCTAATGCAGATATAGTAATAATGATATTGTTATTAAGTGTCCATAGATCTGTAGGAAGGTATCAGTATATTACGTTATATCTAATGAAGATATAGTAGTAATAATGATATTGTTATAAATGTATATTACATATCTAATGCAGATATAGTAATAATGATATTGTTATTATATGTATATTACATATCTAATGCACATATAGTAATAATGATAGTGTTATTAAGTGTATATTACATATCTAATTCAGATATGGTAATAATGATATTGTTATTAAATGTATATTACATATCTAATGCAGATATGGTAATAATGATATTGTTATCAATGTATATTACACACCTAATGCACATATAGTAATAATGATACTGTTATACAATGTATATTACATATCTAATGCTGCTATAGTAATAATGATATTGTTATTAAATGTATATTACATATCTCACGCAGATATAGTAGGCATGATAGTGTTACTAAATGTCCAAAGATCTGTAGGAAGGTATCAGTATATTACGTTATATCTAATGAAGATATAGTAGTAATAATGATATTGTTATTAAATGTATATCACATATCTAATGCAGATATAGTAATAATGATATTGTTGTTAAATCTATATTGCATATCCAATGCAGATATAGCAATAATGATATTGTTATTAAATGTATATTACATATCTAATGCAGATACAGTAATAATGATATTGTTATTTAATGTATATTACATATCTAATTCAGATATGGTACTAATGATATTGTCATTAAATATATATTACACACCTAATGCACATATAATAATAATGATATTGTTATACAATGTATATTACATATCTAATGCTGATATAGTAATAATGATATTGTTATTAAATGTATATTACATATCTAACGCAGATATAGTAGGAATGATATTGTTATTAAATGTATATTACATATCTAACGCAGATATAGTAGGAATGATATTGTTACTAAATGTCCATAGATCTGTATGAAGTAATCAGTATATTACATTATTTCTAATGTAGAAATAGTAATAATGATATTGTTGTTAAATGTATATTACATATGTAATGCAGATACAGTAATAATGATATTGTTATTTAATGTCCATAGATCTGTATGAAGTAATCAGTATATTACATTATTTCTAATGTAGAAATAGTAATAATGATATTGTTGTTAAATGTATATTACATATCTAATGCAGATACAGTAATAATGATATTGTTATTTAATGTATATTACATATCTAATTCAGATATGCTACTAATGATATTGTCATTAAATATATATTACACACCTAATGCACATATAATAATAATGATATTTTTATATAATGTATATTACATATCTAATGCTGATATAGTAATAATGATATTGTTATTAAATGTATATTACATATCTAACGCGGATATAGTAGGAATGATATTGTTACTAAATGTCCATAGATCTGTGGAAGGTATCAGTATATTACATTATATCTAATGAAGATATAGTAGTAATAATGATATTGTTATTAAATGTATATTACATATCTAATGCAGATATAGTAATAATGATATTGTTATTAAATGTACATCACATATCTAATGCAGATATAGTAATAATGTTATTGTTATTAAGTGTATATTACATATCTAATTCAGATATGTAAATAGTGATATTGTTATCAAATGTATATTACACACCTAATGCACATATAGTAATAATGATATTGTTATTAAATGTATATCACATATCTAATGCAGGTATAGTAATAATGATATTGTTATTAAGTGTATATTACATATCTAATTCTGATATGGTAATAATGATATTGTTATCAAATGTATATTACACACCTAATGCACATATAGTAATAATGATATTGTTATACAATGTATATTACATATCTAATGCAGATATAGTAATAATGATATTGTTATTAAATGTATATCACATATCTAATGCAGCTATAGTAATAATGATATTGTTATTAAGTGTATATTACATATCTAATGCAGATATAGTAATAATTGTATTGTTATTAAATGTACATTGATCTGTACGAAGCAATCAGTATATTATATTATTTCTAAGGTAGATATTGTAATAATGATTTTGATATTAAATGTATATTACATATGTAACGCAGATACAGTAATAATGATATTCTTATTAAATGTTCTATGATCTGTAGGAAGGTATCAAGATATTACATATCTAATGCACACATAGTAATAATGATATTGTTATTAAATGTACATTGATCTGTATGAAGTAGTCAGTATATTACATTATTTCTAATGTAGAAATAGTAATAATGATATTGTTGTTAAATGTATATTACATATCAGTAGTTGTTCTATGCGGATTCTAAATCACTGGCGTCAGCATTTTTTGTAATTTGACACCACACCGTCAGCA
>NW_025791052.1:0-44372 GCF_907164935.1 Osmia bicornis bicornis
GAAATTCTAAGAACTACCTAGCGACAACGACGAATTTTGAACAAAGGAATGTTCTGGTAGAAATGTTTAAGTTCATCGCTAACGAAATGCCGGTTCCACCGAAGTAATTATGCGAAAGATTGTAAATGAATGCATAATCGGCATTGCGACTATCTCGAATGCATCGTCCGCTTTTACACTGATAAAATCTTTATTAATCAGGAAAGACAGATAATTCTGATCCTGTTAAGGGAAAGTGAACGGATCACGGTTACAATTGTTAGATTATATTTATACCGATTTCAAGACCATTCATGTTCAGTCAAATTAATAGTATCATTTAACAGTTCAATGTTTGCATGATCAAATCAAATCAATAGCTGTAAATTGGCAATAGTACATTTAAAGGAAATACTGCGTAGTTTCTAGAAAACCGTTGAAACTATCATGGCGACGTATTAGAAAGAAAAAGGAACACCAAAGAAAGGGGATGAAGAATCTTCGTCTAGCTCGCGCGTCTTAGCCAATCACCGGGCACGCGACACTTCCGAGCACGTGCCACGATTCGTCAATCCGTCCCCTCCAAGGACGATGATCGCGCGACGGGCCCTTCGCCCGTCGATCTCGCGCAAATTTCGACACTCTTGATCGATCAATCGTCGAGGTACGTGATCTTGAGCCCGTGTGTCCGAGAGACAGAGTTATTCGGAACTTCGCGATATTTTCTCTGCGGTAAAGTCCTCCGCGTAGCGAGGCAGAGTGCCGTGCGAGTTAAAATAATCAGAATTCTGAATAAGGACTCATAGACGCGCACGTTAAATTTTCCTTCTACCTAAATTTCTATCTTTCTTTCTCGTTTTAAATCGTTTGCTCGCGTAATCAATCGTATTAGCTTCATGCCGCGTAATTAAATATTTATTTGCTCTTTTCCTGTTCGTAATCGCTTGTCTCTCGTCGACGTACTCGTCCGTTTAATTCATTTTCCGACGCGACAAGTGCAGTGATCGATATTTTACCGTTCTTTGGTGTTCCAGATTAACCAGCGAATACTATATAGAAATCTACAAGCAAATTTATTATCTTGTAATAACTAAACAGCGTTTCGGTAAGTCGATTCTGTACCATTTTTGAACACGACGACAATTTACTGGCAAAACGGGCGATCTGTCCAGCCCTTCTTGGGTTCCGAGAATTCCTCCGGTCAGATCGTTCCAACGTTTGAGGTATCGATAAAAACGTTCAATTATTATCGTGCTGCGATTTCGTTTTCTATAATTTCTGTCATTTCTTTTATTAAATCAAAGGGACATCCTAGTCCTGCCCTTTCGAGGGTGCCGAGAGTATCTCAGGCTGGGGTGTACCCTTACGGCGAAATACGCCGAATTTCGAGTTAATTCAAGCGAAAACGAAATAGTAACAATCATTTTTCCCGCGACCGTCGAAAATCGTAAACCTCCAAGTGTGATCTCAGCGCGCGCATATCATTATATTTTTATATTTTTATATATTATATTTTTGTTACTTTTACGAATCATCTTTACCCTTGTTAACAAATACGTATAAAACTGGTATCCTCAATAACGAGTTTCAAAATTAGAACATCTTCAATTTTTGGCTTTCCATGTTCTGTTAATTTCTTGATTATTATTCATAATTAAACCAGTTTCACTAGTTAAACAGTTTCAAATTTATTTCAAACACACCAAACACATTTCTTTTAGTTATACACGCCTACCATTACATACAGATTCAAGGAGGGACCCGTACGGGACCTAAAGCGCTGAACGAACCCAAACGAAAGATTAAAAAGTTCAAACTCTAAATTCTAACATCTTAATAATTATCTTTCGTCTTTTAATTTGTCGAGAGCGTTAACCCGCTCGAGACTGGTGGCAGCGATACCAACCATCGCGCTCTGAATAGGGTAAAAGGATAGTGAATTGCCTTTCAATCTTTTAGTTGGAAAAGTAGATTCACTCATTCTTAATTATTTATCCTTTTTACGTTGCGCCGTCGCACGCGCAACGTAACACATTATTGCTATATCTGCATTGGATATCTAATATACATTTAATAACAATATCATTATTACTATATCAGCATTAGATATGTAATATACATTGTATAACAATATCATTATTACTATATGTGCATTAGTTGTGTAATATACATTTTATAACAATATCATTATTACCATATCAGAATTAGATATGTAATATACACTTAATAACAATATCATTATTACTATACCTGCATTAGATATGTGATATACATTTAATAACAATATCATTATTACTATATGTGCATTAGGTGTGTAATATACATTTGATAACAATATCATTATTACCATATCTGAATTAGATATGTAATATACACTTAACAACAATAACATTATTACTATATCTGCATTAGATATGTAATATACATTTAATAACAATATCATTCCTACTATATCTGCGTTAGATATGTAATATACATTTAATAACAATATCATTATTACTATATCAGCATTAGATATGTAATATACATTGTATAACAATATCATTATTATTATATGTGCATTAGGTGTGTAATATATATTTAATGACAATATCATTAGTAGCATATCTGAATTAGATATGTAATATACATTAAATAACAATATCATTATTACTATATCTGCATTAGATATGTAATATACATTTAATAACAATATCATTATTACTATAGCTGCATTAGATATGTGATATACATTTAATAACAATATCATTATTGCTATATCTGCATTGGATATGCAATATACATTTAACAACAATATCATTATTACTATATCTGCATTAGATATGTGATATACATTTAATAACAATATCATTATTACTACTATATCTTCATTAGATATAACGTAATATACTGATACCTTCCTACAGATCTATGGACATTTAGTAACAATATCATGCCTACTATATCTGCGTGAGATATGTAATATACATTTAATAACAATATCATTATTACTATAGCAGCATTAGATATGTAATATACATTGTATAACAGTATCATTATTACTATATGTGCATTAGGTGTGTAATATACATTTGATAACAATATCATTATTACCATATCTGCATTAGATATGTAATATACATTTAATAACAATATCATTATTACCATATCTGAATTAGATATGTAATATACACTTAATAACACTATCATTATTACTATATGTGCATTAGATATGTGATACACATTTAATAACAATATCATTATTACTATATCTGCATTAGATATGTAATACACATTTAATAGCAATATCATTATTACTACTATATCTTCATTAGATATAACGTAATATACTGATACCTTCCTACAGATCTATGGACATTTTGCAACAATATCATTATTACTATATGTGCATTAGATATGTGATATACATTTAATAACAATATCATTATTACTATATCAGCATTAGATATGTAATATACATTGTATAACAATATCATTATTACTATATGTGCATTACGTGTGTAATATACATTTAATAACAATATCAATATTACCATATCTGAATTAGATATGTAATATACATTAAATAACAATATCATTATTACTATATCTGCATTAGATATGTAATATACATTGTATAACAATATCATTATTACTATATATGCATTACGTGTGTAATATACATTTGATAACAATATCATTATTAACATATCTGAATTAGATATGTAATATTCACTTAATAACAATATCATTATTACTATATCTGCATTAGATATGTGATATACATTTAATAACAATATCATTATTACTATATCTGCATTAGATATGTAATATACATTTAATAACAATATCATTATTACTACTATATCTTCATTAGACATAATGTAATATACTGATACCTTCCTACAGATCTATGGACATTTAGTAACAATATCATTCCTACTATATCTGCGTTAGATATGTAATATACATTTAACAACAATATCATTATTACTATATCAGCATTTGATATGTAATATACATTGTATAACAATATCATTATTACTATATGTGCATTAGGTGTGTAATATACATTTAATAACAATATCATTAGTACCATATCTGAATTAGATATGTAATATACATTAAATAACAATATCATTATTACTGTATCTGCATTAGATATGTAATATACATTTAACAACAATATGATTATTACTATTTCTACATTAGAAATAATGTAATATACTGATTACTTGATACAGATCTATGGACATTTAGTAACAATATCTGCCTACTATATCTGCGTTAGATATGTAATATACATTTAATAACAATACAATTATTACTATATCTGCATTAGATATGTAATATACATTTAATAACAATATCATTATTACTACCATATCTTCATTAGATATAACGTAACATACTGATACCTTCCCACAGATCTATGGACATTTAGTAACAATATCATGCCTACTATATCTGCGTTAGATATGTAATATACACTTAATAACAATATCATTATTACTATATCTACCTTAGAAATAATATAATATACTGATTGCTTCGTACAGATCAATGTATATTTAATAACAATACAATTATTACTATATCAGCATTAGATATGTGATTTACATTGTATAACAATATCATTATTACTATATGTGCATTACGTGTGTAATATACATTTGATAACAATATCATTATTACCATATCTGAATTAGATATGTAATATACACTTAATAACAATATCATTATTACTATATGTGCATTAGGTGTGTAATATACATTTAATAACAATATCATTAGTACCATATCTGAATTAGATATGTAATATACATTAAATAACAATATCATTATTACTGTATCTGCATTAGATATGTAATATACATTTAACAACAATATCATTATTACTATTTCTACATTAGAAATAATGTAATATACTGATTACTTCATACAGATCTATGGACATTAAATAACAATATCATTATTACTATTTCTACATTAGAAATAATGTAATATACTGATACCTTCCTACAGATCTATGGACATTTAGTAACAATATCATTCCTACTATATCTGCGTTAGATATGTAATATACATTTAATAACAATATCATTATTACTATATCAGCATTAGATATGTCATATACATTGTATAACAATATCATTATTACCATATCTGAATTAGATATGTAATATACATTAAATAACAATATCATTATTACTATATCTACATTAGAAATAATGTAATATACTGATTACTTCATAAGGATCAATGTACATTTAATAACAATATCATTATTACTATGTGCGCATTAGATATGTAATATACATTTAATAACAATATCGTTATTACTATATCTTCCTTCAATGCTATGTAATATCTTGATACCTTCCTACAGATCATAGAACATTTAATAAGAATATCATTATTACTGTATCTGCGTTACATATGTAATATACATTTAATAACAAAATCATTATTACTATATCTACCTTAGAAATAATATAATATACTGATTGCGTCGTACAGATAAATGTACATTTAATAACAATACAATTATTACTATATCTGTATTAGATATGTAATATACACTTAATAACAATATCATTATTGCTATATCTACATTAGATAAAATGTAATATAATGATCCCTTCCCACCGATCAATGTACGTATAATGGAAGTATCGTTATTACTATATCTACTCTAGATATGTAATATACATTTAATAACAATATCATTATTACTATATCTACATCAGATGAAATTTAATATACTGATTTAATCCCACAGACCAATGTATATTTAATAACAATACCATTATTACTATATCTACATCAGATGAAATGTAATATACTGATTTATTCCCACAGACCAATGTACATTTAATAACAATATCATTATTACTATATCTTGATTAGATATAATGTAATATACTGATCACTTCCCACAGATCAATGCAAGATTGTAACAATATCGCCATTACTATATGTACATTAGATACGTAATAGACACTTAATAACAGTATCGTTGTTCCTATATCTACATTAGATCTACTGCAATATACTGATTCCTTCCCACAGACCAATGTACATTGAATACCAGTATCATTTATACTATATCTACATTGAATATAATGTAATATACTGATCCTTTCCCACAGATCAATGTACATATAATAGCAGTACCGTTATTACTATATCTACATTAGATACAATATAATATACTGATACCTTCCAACAGGTCAATGTACATATAATAACAGTATCGTTACTACTATATCTACATTAGATATGTAATATACATTTAATAACAATATCATTATTACTATATCTACATCAGATGAAATTTAATATACTGATTTAATCCCACAGACCAATGTATATTTAATAACAATACCATTATTACTATATCTACATCAGATGTAATTTAATATACTGATTTAATCCCACTGATCATTGTACATATAATAACAGTTTCGTTACTACTATATCTACATTAGATATAATGTAATATACTGATACCTTCCCACAGATCATTGTACATGTAATAACAGTATCGTTATTACTATATCTACATTAGATATGGAATATACATTTAATAACAATATCATTATTACTATATCTACATCAGATGAAATTTATTATCCTGATTTAATCCCACAGACCAATGTACATTTAATAACAATATCATTATTACTATATCTACATTAGATATAATGTAATATAATGATCCCTTTCCACCGATCAATGTACATATAATGGCAGTATCGTTATTACTATATCTACATTAGATATGTAATATACATTTAATAGCAATATCATTAATTCTATATCTACATCAGATGAAATTTAATATACTGATTTATTCCCACAGACCAATGTACATTTCTCGGAGTGCCCCAACCCCCGAAAGGGGCGCGGGGAACCAGGACGACCTTGGTCGATCCAGGCTGAGCCCCAACCGAGCGCGTCTCCGGGTGGCGGATAGGAGGACGACCGGGTGCGTGAAGTGGGCCCCGAGTACCGTGGAACGGGACGCCTCAGGCGACCAGGAAACGGAAAAGGTGCGCCTACGGAGTGCCCCGGCCAACGGGTGCTATAAGTGACCCCTGAAGGCCTAAAAACCCTCGGAGGGGAACTAAAGCCCCGTCGCGGACCAGCTCCCCAAGCTAAGGTGTAAGCAATCGTGCCGAGAGCTGGATGGCACCGGGGTAATGGTGTCACGAACGATGCCCTTGGGGTACCAGGCGCCCCCCCATTGTATCTAGCCTTACCCCTGCAAGCGGGCTCTGCAGGGGTGGACCTATACTTCCAGACTACTCGTGGGACACATATGGAAAACAAAAACAAAAATCAAAAGGAAAACAACGACACCCAAACAAACACGGACACTAACACGGACACGAACACGGACACGAACACCATAACAACAAACACCAACAGGAACGCACCCGGAAGCGGGCCGGTTGAGGAGGGAAGGGACCCAATTTTGGGGACCGCCTCCGAAACACCGCCGACGGGCGGTTCTGGGGCGAGTATGTCTGGGGCAGGCGAGGTCACAACCCTGCCGGCTCTGGACTTACTCACCCTCAATGAGGAGCCTTCCTCCGGCGCGGCCGGGGCCGACCAGGGAGCAATCCCAGGACCGAACCCGGTAGCACGAAGGAAGGTTAAGCTCAGCGGAGCAGCCAGAAAGAAGAAGGCCCGCTTGGCGCTCCTAGCGTCGACGGAGTCTTCCGACAAGACGGCTACCGCTGGGACAACATGCAAGGCGGGGATGGCCCCCGCGACGGCCGCTGCGAGGGGGGGCCCGACTACAGGGAAACCCCGCGCAGAGACGTCGCGGGTGGATAGCAAGGGGGCGGAAGGTAAGGGGCTCAAAAGGACCCGACCATCCGTCTCCCCCAACACCCAGCCTTGCGCGAAGAAAAGACAAAGAATCTTTCCTTCGCCAAAAAGCTTTAGTGAGGCGCTGACGGCGGAGAGGAGGCTGGCGATCGCGCCGGCCAACTATCCGGAGTCGACCCTCACGGAAGCGCAGGCTTCCGCAATCGAGCAGGCGATCGTGGGAGCGTGGTGTGGGCTTCAGAAAGGCGAGACCATGCCGCGCTTCGACGAGTGCCGGTTCGGAGGGGGCCTGCTACTGGTGACTTGCGCGGACACCGGAGCGGTGGAATGGCTGAGGGCCATAGCCACCACAATCAGGCCTTGGGAGGGGGCGGTCCTCCAAGTGCTGGATGGCCGGCGCCTCCCAAAGCTCAGGAGGATGGTCACGGTCATCCCCGGCCCTCCGGTGGCCACGGAGGCAATTTTAAAAATGATGGAGGGTCAGAACCCGGGGCTCCACACGAACCTCTGGAGAGTGTGGAGCAGGAGAGAGGGGCCGAATTCGGTTACTCTCGTCCTGGGGGTTGACCCGGCATCATACAGCCTCATCAAGAGGCAAGGTTCGGAAGTCCACGTGGGCCTGCGCAGGGCACTCTTTAGAGAGGGACCTGCTGGGACCACGGAGGACAAAAAGAACCCCAACACGGTCCCAGGGAACAAACCGGGACCAGCAGCCCCGACGATGGAGGAAGGGAAGGCGGGGGTGAGTGGTGTGGATGGAGGAGAAGGGGAGCCCAGGGCGCTGGCTACGGCGCCCACGGAGACCCTCCCACCCTGCGCCGACACCCTAAAAGGGGTTGCAACACTACGACGGCGGCTGCCGGATCCTCCCAAGGACCGAAGGCCACCGATATGCAACCTCCGTCTAGTGGGAGCATCCCCAGGGCAGTAATGTCAAGGGGAAGGCCGACCACGGCGGAGGCGACGAGAAGAACCGGGCTTCTGGGGGTGCAGAGGGGGAGCCAACGCACCCTGACTCACACCCTGAAGGCCGGCTCTAGGGGAAGAAGAGGGACAGGCCCCGGCAAGGGCCCCCTCACAAGCAGGTACAATGGGCCCCGGCAGGGAACATAACGTACCTACTTCAACCGGGCCACATCTGGCACCAACAAGGTGTCAGAAGGTACCAGATTCTCGCAGATCAATTTGCAACATTGCAAGGCGGCAACGGATATCCTCCTGTGCCGCCTAACGATGGGGCAGACAGATATAGCCCTCATACAGGAACCTTGGATCCACAAGGAACGCGTAGGAGGGCTTAACACGGGGTGTGGCTCACTTCACTATGATGCCACATCCACAAGGCCCAGGGCCTGCATCTTCGTCAAAAAGGAAATAGCGGCCCTGAAACTTAATGAATTCTGTACAGCTGATCTTTCAGCGGTTAAGGTCAAACTTAACCTCGGTGGGAACAAGTCAGAGCTGGTGGTATGCTCGGCGTACCTACCGTATGACTCCGAGGAACCTCCACCCACGAGGGAACTCAGGGCTCTGATAGATCACTGTGCTGTCAAAGGTCTGCACCTGGTGATAGGTTGCGATGCTAACTCGCACCACACAGTATGGGGCAGTACCAATACCAACGGCAGAGGCACAGCACTGCTAGAGTACCTCGCCACCACGAGCATGGAGATCCTAAACAAAGGCTCCGCCCCCACCTTCATCACCTCCCGTAGACAGGAGGTAATTGACCTGACCCTGGGCACCACAAAGGTGGCACAGGTTGTCAAACACTGGCAAGTTCGAGACGAAAGCACGCTCTCGGACCACCGCCTAATTACGTTCAACTTAATGGGCGACAGAGAAGGCGGCACTGGTGAAGCATACAGGAACCCAAAGGCCACCAACTGGGCACTCTACAGAGAGGGCCTAGAAGGGAGGCTTAAGGGGCACTGTCAGCGTCCCAGGACCGTAGGCGAAATTGAGCAAGCGGTGAAGCACTTAAGCTCCGCCGTTACTCAAGCCTACGAGGATGCCTGCCCTGTCAAAATTGGAAGTAGTAACAAAAGGGTCCCCTGGTGGAACAAGAAATTGGACCAAGCCAGAAAGGACACCCGCAGACTACTGAACAAAGCCATGAAGGCAAATACGAAGCCAGCCTGGGACAGTTACAAAAGGTCCCAGCAAGCTTACAAAAAGCTAATAAGAACTAGCAAGAGGTCAGCCTGGAAGACCTTCTGCAAAGAAACCGAAGCTCTACCAGTAGTTGCCAGGTTAAGGAGGGTCTTCTCAACAGGCCCCTCACCGGGGTTGGATCGTCTCAGACGCCCCGACGGAAGTCTGACGAACAACCACAAAGAGACATTAGAACACCTCATCCAGACACATTTCCCAGGCTCAATAGCGGAGGGCCGGGGGCGTCGTCGCAGCGATACGACGCGCACCGACCCCGCTCTAGCGGACTGGGAAACAGCGGAGAAGGTGATAAACACAGACAGGGTGAAGTGGGCCATCGGCTCCTTCAGTAGATTCAAGAGCCCGGGCACTGACGGGATCTTTCCGGCACTCCTTCAGGAGGGCGGTGAGGACTTGTACAGGCGCCTGGGCCAGATCTTCAAATCCTGCCTGGCGAAGGGCTACGTACCCAAAGCCTGGAGACACTCCAAGGTAGTGTTCATCCCTAAACCTGGGAGGGACAATTACGACCTTGCTAAGGCATACAGACCCATCAGCCTCACCTCTTTCATGCTCAAAACGCTGGAGAGGCTGGTCGATAGGTACATCAGAGACGAGGTTTTGGCCAATAAACCACTACACCCCTCTCAACACGCCTATCAAAACGGCAAATCCACCGAGACGGCACTTCATAAACTAGTAGGCTTTATTGAAGGCGCACTGTCGAGCGGCGAATCTGCCCTCTGCATTTTCCTCGACATCGAGGGGGCGTTTGACAACACACCCCATGATGCCATTAAGGAAGCTGCGAGGAGGTATAATATTAAGGACTCCGTCGTAAGATGGATCCACAACATGCTGACGAACAGAACAGCCATAGCAAGCCTGGGAGAGGAGACGGTGAGGGCTGACGTCGCGAGGGGCTGCCCGCAGGGAGGAGTCCTGTCCCCCCTGCTGTGGACCCTCGTGGTTGATGAACTCATACGTATACTCGCCTCGGAAGGCTTTGAGGTTCAGGGCTACGCCGACGACCTCTCTATCACGGTCAGAGGCAGACACCCGTTGGATCTAGCGAGGAGATTACAAAAGGCTATCATACTCGTAGAATCTTGGTGTCAATCACACTCACTCTCGGTTAACCCGAGCAAAACGGAACTGGTCCTATTTACAAGGAGAAGACGCTTTTATTTTAAGGCTCCTCACCTTTTTGGGACGCAGCTACAACTCACAGATGAGGTTAAATATCTAGGTGTAATACTAGACAAAAAACTCACCTGGAAAAACCATGTGAACAGGCAGACCCAGAAAGCAATCAGCACCTACTGGGCCTGCCGCAGAATGTTTGGCCCCACATGGGGACTCAAACCAAGGGTGGTCAGGTGGATATACCAGGCCATCCTTGAACCTATCACAACATACGCCTCGATTGTGTGGTGGACCTCCATGAAGAGGGAAGCACACAGAAAGGCTATAGAAAGAATATACAGAATAACGCTGCTGGGGATAATAGGTGCACTCCCCACCACGCCCACCTTGGCAATGGGTGCGCTGCTCGACATCAAGCCACCCCATCTAACAGTGATGGCAACGGCTTGGAGAGCGGCCATCCGCCTCCACCAAGCTGAAGAATGGTCCCCGACGGGCGGCGGGCACACCGAAATCCTCAGGGATGTGGGATCAGAGTCAATTCTGACCCACGGTGGGGACCGCTGCAAGACGGAATACCTCTTCAGACGAGAATATGATCTAATCCTCCCAGATAGGGAGAAATGGCTGAAAGACCCAAACGACATTCTGACTCCGGGGGGGCTGGTCTGGTTCACAGACGGCTCTAAGACCGGTATCGGCACCGGAGCCGGGATTGCGGGGGAAAGCCCTAGGGTCGAAATGACCCACAAGCTGGGCCACCACGTTACGGTCTTTCAAGCAGAAGTGTTTGCCATATGGGCCTGCGCCAAATATAATTTGGATAGGGCCCACTCAGGAAAACACATATACATCTGCAGTGACAGCATGGCCGCGCTGAAAGCCCTCCACAAAGTGGAAATAGGGTCGAAGCTAGTCAAGGACTGCGCACTGATTTTAAGACAGCTATCTCTGAACAACAGAGTTAAGCTGCTATGGGTACCAGGTCACACTGGTATCCCAGGAAACGAGAGGGCTAACGAATTGGCACGACTGGGGGCGTCAAGCTCCCAGCCATGCCATGAGTACCCTATTGGTGTCTCAACCTATGCGTTGAAAGGCTTGGCCAAGGACTGGTTAAACCAGGAATTCACCAGGCTCTGGCACAACGCCAATGGCATGAGACACACGAGGGCCCTATTTAAGGGACCGTCACAGAAGCTGGGTGACACCTTAAGTCACCTGGACAGGGCGCAGCTGCGCATGCTCGTGGGCCTAGTGACAGGACACTGGTACACGAGAAAACACCTCGCGCGCATGAGACTCACGGAGGAGACATTATGTCCGAGGTGTGAGGAAGAGGACGAAACCCCTCTACACGTACTTCTAAGATGCAGGGAACTAAGGGCCCGAAGAGGAGCAATCCTGGGGACCTTGGAACCCTCATCATTAAGCATTTCGGCTGGCCTGGTGCCGGCGCTTCTAAACTTCGCCACAGAAGCCCAGTTGCCAAGGCACAGCCAGTAAAGAGGCTGCCTAGCGGCCCGGGTACAATGGTCCCCAAGGACTGAGTGCCCGGCTAGCCTCAGCCCACTAGAATAGAATAGAAAAATAGATACATTTAATAACAATACCATTGTTACTATATCCACATCAGATGTAATTTAATATACTGATTTAATCCCACAGATCAATGTACATATAATAACAGTATCGTTATTACTATATCTACATTAGATATGTAATATACACTTAATAACAATATCATTATTACTATATCCACATCAGATGAAATTTAATATACTGATTTAATCCCACAGACCAATGTACATTTAATAACAATACCATTATTACTATATCTGCATCAGATGTAATTCAATATACTGATTTAATCCCACAGATCAATGTACAGATAATAACAGTTTCGTTACTACTATATCTACATTACATATAATGTAATATACTGATCCCTTCCCACAGATCAATGTACATATAATAACAGTTTCGTTATTACTATATCTACATTAAATATAATGTAATATAGTGTCCCACAGATCAATGTACATATAATAACAGTATCATTTATACTATATCTTCATTAGATATAATGTAATATACTGATCCCTTCCCACAGACCAATGTACATTGAATACCAGTATCATGTATACTATATCTACATTTGATATAATGTAATATACTGATCCCTTCCCATAGATCAATGTAATTTTGGTAACTATATCATTATTACTATATCTACATTGGATACAATGTAATATACTGATACCTTCCCACAGATCAATGTACATATAATAACAGTATTGTTATTACTATATCTATATTAGATATGTAATATACATTTAATAACAATATCATTATTACTATATCTACATTAGATATAATGTAATATACTGATTCCGTCCCACAGATCAATGTACATTGAATAACAGTATCATTTATACTATATCTACATGGGATATAATGTAATATACTGATCCCTTCCCACAGATCTATGTAATTTTGGTAACAATATCATTATTACTATATCTACATTAGATATAATGTAATATACTGATCCCTTCCCACGGATCAATGTACATATAATAACAGTATCGTTATTACTATATCTACATTAGATATAATGTAATATACTGATCCCTTCCCACGGATCAATGTACATATAATAACAGTATCGTTATTACTATATCTACATTAGATATGTAATGTACATTTAATAACAATATCATTATTACTATATCTACATTAGATATAATGTAATATAATGATCCCTTCCCACCGATCAATGTACATATAATGACAGTATCGTTATTACTATATCTACATTTGATACGTAATATACATTTAATAACAATATCATTATTAATATATCTACATTATATATAATGTAATATACTGATCCCTTCCCACAGATCAATGTACATATAATAACAGTATCGTTATTACTATATCTACATTAGATATGTAATATACATTTAATAACAATATCATTATTACTATATCTACATCAGATGAAATGTAATATACTGATTTAATCCCGCAGACCAATGTACATTTAATAACAATATCATTATTACTATATCTAAATTAGATATAATGTAATATACTGATCCCTACCCACAGAACAATGTACATGTAATGGCAGTATCGTTATTACTGTATCTACATTAGATATGTAATATACATTTAATAACAATATCATTATTAATATATCTACTTTAGATAAAATATAATATACTGATCCCTTCCCACAGATCAATGTACATATAATAACAGTATCGTTATTACTATATCTACATTAGATATGTAATATACATTTAATAACAATATCATTATTACTATATCTACATCAGATGAAATGTAATATACTGATTTAATCCCGCAGACCAATGTACATTTAATAACAATATCATTATTACTATATCTACATTAGATATAATGTAATATACTGATCCCTACCCACAGAACAATGTACATATAATGGCAGTATCGTTATTACTGTATCTACATTAGATATGTAATATACATTTAATAACAATATCATTATTACTATATCTACATGAGATGAAATTTAATATACTGATTTAATCCCACAGACCAATGTACATTTAATAACAATATCATTATTACTATATCTACATTAGATATAATGTAATATAATCATCCCTTCCCACCGATCAATGTACATATAATGGCAGTATCGTTATTACTATATCTACCTTAGATATGTAATATACATTTAATAACAATATCATTATTACTATATCTACACCAGATGAAATTTAGTATACTGATTTAATCCCACAGACCAATGTACATTTAATAACAATACCATTATTACTATATCTACATTAGATATAATGTAATATACTGATCCCTACCCACAGATCAATGCACATATAATAACAGTTTCGTTATTACTATATCTACATTAGATATAACGTAATATACTGATACCTTCCCACAGATCAATGTACATATAATAACAGTACCGTTATTACTATGTGTGCATTAGATATGTAATATACATTTAATAACAATATCATTATTACTACTATATCTTCATTAGATATAACGTAATATACTGATACCTTCCTACAGATCTATGGACATTTAGTAACAATATCATTCCTACTATATCTGCGTTAGATATGTAATATACATTGTATAACAATATCATTATTACTATATCAGCATTAGATATGTAATATACATTGTATAACAATATCATTATTACTATATGTGCATTAGGTGTGTAATATACATTTAATAACAATATCATTATTGCTACTATATCTTCATTAGATATAATGTAATATACTGATACCTACCTACAGATCTATGGACATTTAGTAACAATATCATTCCTACCATATCTGCGTTAGATATGTAATATACATTTAATAACAATATCATTATTACCATATCAGCATTAGATATGTAATATACATTGTATAAGAATATCATTATTACTATATGTGCATTAGGTGTGTAATATACATTTAATAACAATATCATTATTACTATGTGTGCATTAGATATGTAATATACATTTAATAACAATATCGTTATTACTATATCTTCCTTAGATGCTATGTAATATCTTGATACCTTCCTACAGATCATAGAACATTTAATAAGAATATCATTATTACTGTATCTGCGTTACATATATAATATACATTTAATAACAAAATCATTATTACTATATCTACCTTAGAAATAATATAATATACTGATTGCTTCGTACAGATCAATGTACATTTAATAACAATACAATTATTACTATATCTGCATTAGATATGTAATATACATTTAATAACAATATCATTATTACTACTATATCTTCATTAGATATAACGTGATATACTGATACCTTCCTACAGGTCTATGGACATTTAGTAACAATATCATTCCTACTATATCTGCGTTAGATATGTAATATACATTTACTAACAATATCATTATTACTACTATATCTTCATTAGATATAACGTGATATACTGATACCTTCCTACAGATCTATGGACATTTAGTAACAATATCATGCCTACTATATCTGCGTTAGATATGTAATATACATTTATTAACAATATCATTATTACTATATCAGCATTAGATATGTAATATACATTGTATAACAATATCATTATTACTATATGTGCATTAGGTGTGTAATATACATTTAATAACAATATCATTATTACTATATCTACATTAGAAATAATGTAATATACTGATTACTTCATACAGATCAATGTACATTTAATAACAATATCATTATTACTATGTGTGCATTAGGTATGTAATATACATTTAATAACAATATCGTTATTACTATATCTACCTTAGATATGACGTAATATCTTGATACCTTCCTACAGATCATAGAACATTTAATAACAATACAATTATTACTATATCTGCATTAGATATGTAATATACACTTAATAACAATATCATTATTACTATAGCTGCATTAGATATGTGATATACATTTAAAAACAATATCATTAATGCTACATCTGCATTGGATATGCAATATACATTTAACAACAATATCATTACTACTATATCTGCATTAGATATGTGATATACATTTAATAACAATATCATTATTACTATATCTGCATTAGATATGTAATATACATTTAATAACAATATCATTATTAATATATCTACATTAGATATAATGTAATATACTGATCCCTTCCCACAGATCAATGTACATATAATAACAGTTTCGTTATTACTATATCTACATTAAATATAATGTAATATACTATTCCCTTCTCCCAGATCAATGTACATATAATAACAGTATCATTTATACTATATCTCCATTAGATATAATGTAATATACTGATCCCTTCCCACAGATCAATGTACATTGAATACCAGTACCATTTGTACTATATCTACATTGAATATAATGTAATATACTGATCCCTTCCCACAGATCAATGTAATTTTGGTAACAATGTCATTATTACTATATCTACATTGGATACAATGTAATATACTGATACCTTCCCACAGATCAATGTACATATAATAACAGTATCATTTATACTATATCTACATTGGATATGTAATATACATTTAATAACAATATCATTATTACCATATCTACATTAGATATAATGTAATATACTGATCCCTTCCCACAGATCAATGTACATGGAATAACAGTATCATTTATACTATATCTGCATTGGATATAATGTAATATACTGATCCCTTCCCACGGATCAATGTACATATAATAACAGTATCGTTATTACTATATCTACATTAGATATGTAATACACATTTAATAACAATATCATTATTACTATATCTACATTAGATATAATGTAATATAATGATCCCTTCCCACCGATCAATGTACATATAATGGCAGTATCGTTATTACTATATCTACATTTGATACGTAATATACATTTAATAACAATATCATTATTAATATATCTACATTATATATAATGTAATATACTGATCCCTTCCCACAGATCAATGTACATATAATAACAGTTTCGTTATTACTATATCTACATTAGATATGTAATATACATTTAATAAGAATACCATTATTACTATATCTACATCAGATGTAATTTAATATACTGATTTGATCCCACAGATCAATGTACATATACTAACAGTTTCGTTATTACTATATCTACATTAAATATAATGTAATATACTGATACCTTCCCACAGATCAATGTACATTGAATAACAGTATCATTTATACCATATCTTCATTAGATATAATGTAATATACTGATCACTTCCCACAGATCAATGCAAGATTGTAACAATATCGTCATTACTATATGTACATTAGATACGTAATAACACTTAATAACAGGATCGTTATTACTATATCTACATTAGATCTACTGCAATATACTGATTCCTTCCCACAGTCCAATGTACATTGAATACCAGTATCATTTATACTATATCTACATTGAATATAATGTAATATACTGATCCCTTCCCATAGATGAATGTAATTTTGGTAACAATATCATTATTACTATATCTACATTGGATACAATGTAATATACTGATACCTTCCCACAGATCAATGTACATATAATAACAGTATCGTTTTTACTATATCTACATTAGATATGTAATATACATTTAATAACAATATCATTATTACTATATCTACATCATATGAAATTAAATATACTGATTTAATTCCACAGACCAGTGTACATTTAATAACAATATCATTATTACTATATCTAAATAAGAGATAATGTAATATACTGATCCCTTCCCCCCGATCAATGTACATGTAATGGCAGTATCGTTATTACTGTATCTACATTAGATATGTAATATACATTTAATAACAATATCATTATTACTATATCTCCATCAGATGAAATTTAATATACTGATTTAATCCCACCGACCAATGTACATTTAATAACAATACCATTATTACTATATCTACATTAGATATAATGTAATATACTGATCCCTACCCACAGATCAATGCACATATAATAACAGTTTCGTTATTACTATATCTACAATAGATATAATGTAATATACTGATACCTTCCCACAGATCAATGTACATATAATAACAGTATCGTTATTACTATATCTACATTAGATATGTAATATACATTTAATAGCAATATCATTATTACTATATCTACATCAGATGAAATGTAATATACTGATTTAATCCCACAGACCAATGTACATTTAATAACAATACCATTATTACTATATCTACATCAGATGAAATGTAATATACTGATTTAATCCCACAGACCAATGTACTTTTAATAACAATACCATTATTACTATATCTACATCAGATGTGATTTAGTATACTGATTTAATCCCACAGATCAATGTACATATAATAACAGTTTCGTTACTACTATATCTACATTAGATATAATGTAATATACTGATACCTTCCCACAGATCAATGTAATTTTGGTAACAATATGATTATTACTATATCTACATTTGATATAATGTAATATACTGATCCCTTCCCACCGATCAATGTACATATAATGGCAGTATCGTTATTACTATATCTACATTAGATATAATGTAATATACTGATCCCTTCCCACAGATGAATGTAATTTTGGTAACAATATCATTATTACTATATCTACATTGGATACAATGTAATATACTGATACCTTCCCACAGATCTATGTACATATAATAACAGTATCATTTATACTATATCTGCATTGGATATGTAATATACATTTAATAACAATATCATTATTACTATATCTACATCAGATGAAATTTAATATACTGATTTAATCCCACAGACCAATGTACATTTAATAACAATACCATTATTACTATATCTACATTAGATATAATGTAATATACTGATCCCTACCCACAGATCAATGTACATATAATGGCAGTATCGTTATTACTATATCAACATTAGATATGTAATATACATTTAAAAACAATATCATTATTACTATATCTACATCAGATGTAATGTAATATACTGATTTAATCCCACAGACCAATGTACATTGAATAACAGTATCATTTATACTATATCTACATTGGATATAATGTAATATACTGATCCCTTCCCACAGATCAATGTAATTTTGGTAACAATATCATTATTACTATATCTACATTAGATATATTGTAATATAATGATCCCTTCCCACCGATCAATTTACATATAATGGCAGTATCGTTATTACTATATCTACATTAGATATAATGTAATATACTGATACCTTCCCACAGATCAATGTACATATAATAACAGTATCGTTATTACTATATCTACATTAGATATGTAATATACATATAATAACAGTATCATTATTACTATATTTACATCAGATGTAATGTAATATACTGATTTATTCCCACATACCAATGTACCTTTAATAACAATATCACTATTACTATATGTTCATTAGATATAATGTAATATACTGATCACTTCCCACAGATCAATGCACAGATTGTATCATTATCGTCATTACTATATCTGCATTAGATACGTAATAAACACTTAATAACAGTATCGCTATTACTGTATCTACATTAGATCTACTGCAATATACCGATTCCTTCCCACAGACCAATGTACATTGAATACCAGTATCATTTATACTATATCTACATTGGATATAATGTAATATACTGATCCCTTCCCACAGATCAATGCACATATAATAACAGTTTCGTTATTACTATATCTACATTAGATATAACGTAATATACTGATACCTTCCCACAGATCAATGTACATATAATAACAGTACCGTTATTACTATATGTACATTAGATATGTAATATACATTTAATAACAATATCATTATTACTACTATACCTTCATTAGATATAACGTAATATACTGATACCTTCCTACAGATCTATGGACATTTAGTAACAATATCATTCCTACTATATCTGCGTTAGATATGTAATATACGTTTAATAACAATATCGTTATTACTATATCTTCCTTAGATGCTATGTAATATCTTGATACCTTCCTACAGATCATAGAACATTTAATAAGAATATCATTATTACTGTATCTGCGTTACATATGTAATATACATTTAATAACAAAATCATTATTACTATATCTACCTTAGAAATAATATAATATACTGATTGCTTCGTACAGATCAATGTACATTTAATAACAATACAATTATTACTATATCTGCATTAGATATGTAATATACATTTAATAACAATATCATTATTACTACTATATCTTCATTAGATATAACGCAATATACTGATACCTTCCTACAGATCTATGGACATTTAGTAACAATATCATGCCTACTATATCTGCGTTAGATATGTAATATTCATTTAATAACAATATCATCATTACTATATCAGCATTAGATATGTAATATACATTGTATAACAATATCATTATTACTATATGTGCATTAGGTGTGTAATATACATTTAATAACAATATCATTATTACTACTATATCTTCATTAGATATAATGTAATATTCTGATACCTTCCTACAGATCTATGGACACTTAGTAACAATATCATTCCTACTATATCTGCGTTAGATATGTAATATACATTTAATAACAATATCATTATTACTACTATATCTACCTTAGAAATAATATAATATACTGATACCTTCCTACAGATCTATGGACATTTAGTAACAATATCATGCCTACTATATCTGCGTTAGATATGTAATATACATTTAGTAACAATATCATTATTACTATATCAGCATTAGATATGTAATATACATTGTATAACAATATCATTATTACTATATGTGCATTAGGTGTGTAATATACATTTTATAACAATATCATTATTACCATATCTACATTAGAAATAATGTAATATACTGATTACTTCATACAGATCAATGTACATTTAATAACAATATCATTATTACTATGTGTGCATTAGGTATGTAATATAGATTTAATAACAATATCGTTATTACTATATCTACCTTAGATGCTATGTAATATCTTGATACCTTCCTACAGATCATAGAACATTTAATATGGATATCATTATTACTATATCTGCGTTAGATATGTAATATACACTTAATAACAATATCATTATTACTATAGCTGCATTAGATATGTGATATACATTTAATAACAATATCATTATTGGTATATCTGCATTGGATATGCAATATACATTTAACAACAATATCATTATTACTATATCTGCATTAGATATGTGATATACATTTAATAACAATATCATTATTACTATATCTGCATTAGATATGTAATATACATTTAATAACAATATCATTATTAATATATCTACATTAGATATAATGTAATATACTGATCCCTTCCCACAGATCAATGTACATATAATAACAGTATCATTTATACTATATCTTCATTAGATATAATGTAATATACTGATCCCTTCCCACAGACCAATGTACTATATCTACATTGAATATAATGTAATATACTGATCCCTTCCCATAGATCAACGTAATTTTGGTAACAATATCATTATTACTATATCTACATTGGATACAATGTAATATACTGATACCTTCCCACAGATCAATGTACGTATAATAACAGTATCGTTTTTACTATATCTATATTAGATATGTAATATACATTTAATAACAATATCATTATTACCATATCTACATTAGATATAATGTAATATACTGATCCCTTCCCACAGATCAATGTACATTGAATAACAGTGTCATTATTACTATATCTACATTAGATATAACGTAATATACTGATACCTTCCCACAGATCAATGTACATATAATAACAGTACCGTTATTACTATATCTACATTAGATATGTAATGTACATTGAATAACAGTATCATTTATACTATATCTACATTGGATATAATGTAATATACTGATGCCTTCCCACAGATCAATGTAATTTTCGTAACAATATCATTATTACTATATCTACATTAGATATAATGTCCGGGGGCGGTTGCCCTCCGCAACGTGGCGCGTCCCTAGTTGGCGGATAGGGAGACGGCCAGAAGATATGCTGGTTAGCTGCGAAATAAGGACCTCACTACGAGGTGACGAATAAGCAGTCGCGGACCAAATGTGCTAGGGGAAGGTACCCCGAACTAAAAACTATAGATGGCGAGTTTTATTAATAAAATCGAGTCTACGGTGCAGGGGAGGGATACCCCAGTACCGGCGCACGCCAGGGGTGGGCAAGCGGGCCCCGGTGCGTCGTCAACCAGTGACCGCAGTACTGCGTCGGTTTGCCACTTGGCCGACGTAGTATCCAATACTACAAGTGAAGTATCGACAGCCGATGCTACCGCCACTGAAGCGGGCGACCTTATGATGCCGACGAACACGGCTTGGATCGCTACCGGAGTTGACATGCAGGCGAACTCGAAGGAGATCGCCGGTCTCCGTACCCAGATAAAGGCGGCGGAGGAGACGACGGCAAAACAGCTGGAGCAAATGCGTGCCCTTGTGCATACTATGTTGGCTACCCTGAAAAAGCAGCCAAACATTAACAAAGACGTGAAAAATGGCTTACCGAGACTGGAAAACATGCTGGATAGCCTAGAAGAAACACGTAAGGTGTGTCTCACCGCTCATCGTAGGTTGGCAGAGACGACACAGAGATGCAGCGCCACCACTGTAGCCGAGCTCCGAAGATTGGCGGCTTCACTAGCGAGTGGCGACATCAAAAGGATGGCGTGCAGTCCGCCCTTTTCCGAAGGCGTCACCAAGAAGCGGCTTGACGGCGCATGCGAGCCCACAAACTGGACGACGGTGCAGCCGAAAAAGAGCCGGCAGAAGCCTCAGATCCAGGCAAAGGAGAGCTGCGCGGAAGCTTGGACTACCTCCAAAGGCGAGACCCGTGCCAAAACCTGCGGCGATACCGCAAAGAAAAAGAGGAAAAAGAAAAAGGTGAAGAGGAAACGCCTAAAGCCAGACGCGATTGTCCTCAAACCGTCGGAAGGTAAGTCGTACTCGGACGTACTTACCGCCATCCGTCGTGGCGTAAATCCTGAGGACTCTGGTGCAGACATTCGGTCCATCCGCCGAGCCCGAACAGGGGAGGTGCTTCTGGAACTCTCGGCTAAAACGACAACCGAGAGCAGAAATGGGCTCTATGAGGCCCTGAAGAAGGTGGTGGGCGCAGGCGCCAGCGTTCGGGAACTGACTCCCAGGGCGAGACTTGAGATCAGGGATCTCGATGGCTGTGTGACCATGGAAGAAGTGGAGGGGGCCCTCCTTAACAGTCTGCAGGAGTACCATGGGGCCCTCAATGTGAGGCTGACGAAGCCAAACAAGGCTGAGCAGCGTATGGCGATCGTAGCCGTTGATGAAGCGGCCGCCACGAAGCTCCTGGAAACGGCCCGCATTAAGATTGGATGGGTTAATTGCAGGATAAGGCGCCGCAAGGAGGTGACCCGCTGTTTCAATTGTCTCGGCTTCGGACACGAAAGCAGGCAATGCGGAGGGCCAAACCGCAGTACCCTTTGCTACAATTGCGGCAAGGAAGGGCACAAGGCAGCGGCATGTCAGGCCGCCCCGACGTGCTTCCTCTGCGCGGAAAAGGGCCTCGACCCTTCAAAGTGGAGCCACGCTGCTGGCTCAAGAGCCTGCGAGGTATTGCGGGAAGCCCTGACCAACGCCAACAGAAATGGCTAAGGTTTTGCAGGGAAATATGCACCGGAGCAGGTTGGCCCACGACCTTCTGACACAGCTCTGCCAGGAGAAGGACGCTGACATCGTCCTCATTAGCGAACAATACCGAAGCAGGGATGTGCCAGGCTGGTATTCGGACAACTGCGATACCGCAGCCATCTGGCTGCCAGACACGAGCCGATTCCACGTCGACCGGCATGGCTCCGGCTCGGGTTTTGTTTGGGTGAGCAGCAGAGATATTACATACATTAGCTGCTACTTCACACCGAATGAGGGAATCGATGAGTTCCAGGACAGGCTCGATGCCATGGAGGAAGCCGTACGCGATATGAGGGGCGAGTTGGTAATGGCCGGAGACTTTAATGCTAAAGCGGTTGAATGGGAAGAAACCCGGCCAGACCGTAGAGGCAGGTGTGTCATCGAGATGGTGTCCAGGTTAGGCCTCGTGGTCTTAAACACTGGCACCACGTCTACTTTTAGGAGGCCCGGGTATCGCGAGACAATCATAGATATCTCCTTCGCGACGGAACGCCTAGCGGCACAGATACGGGACTGGCAAGTGATTGCTGATTACACAGCCAGCGATCACCAGTATATCACGTTCTGCGTTCGTGACGGGGCGCCAGTCTGTTGTGCAAATAAGCAAAGCCTCCCCAGGTGGAACGTTGCGAAGATGAACACTGAAGTGCTGTCTGAGGCCCTACGGCGCGGTCAGCACGCCCTCCACGATATACCAAACGGGCTAACGGAGCACCGACGCGCAGAAGTGACGGCTAACGCCACCATGCAACTTATCCGTCAGGCATGCCAAAAAGCAGTACCGAGGAAGAAAATGCCGTATAATCGACGCCCGGCATACTGGTGGACGGAGGAGATTGCGGATCTTAGGCGAAGATGCCTTAAGCTTCGACGAGCGGCACAACGAGCTCGCAAGCGCGATCTCGCGACGCACTCACAAAACACCGCTGCCTACCACACAGCGAGGCAGCAGCTCCGACGAGCCATTAAGACTAGCCAGCATCGATGCTGGGAGAAGCTGGGCGAAGACCTGAACGACGACCCGTGGGGGTTAGGGTACAAGCTTGTCACCAGGAAATTGGGCACGTTTGCAAAAACCGCACCCATGGACGCGGCGACGACTGACCGCATTGTCGATGCCCTCTTTCCCATGCATCCAAAGAGGCCAAGCCGCCCGACAGCGGTGGAACCGTTGGACGTCCCACTGTTCACGGAGCCAGAGCTTCTTGGCGCGGTGAGCACCCTGAAGAACCGTAAGGCACCAGGACCGGATGGACTCCCGGCAGAGGTATTAAAAGCTGTAGCAAGAGGGCACCCACAGCTCCTGCTCAACATGTACAACTCCTGCCTGAAGGCGGGCATGTTCTACTCCCGCTGGAAGATCGGGAAACTTGTACTAGTGAGCAAGGGCAAGGGGCCAGCGGATGCTCCGTCCTCCTTTAGACTCCTGTGCATGCTGGATACTGCAGGAAAACTCCTGGAAAAACTTGTGCGCCCTCGCCTTCATGCCGCAATGAGAGCCGCCGGCGACTTAAGCGAGAGGCAATATGGCTTCAGGCCAGGAAGATCCACGATAAATGCTATCCAGGAAGTGGTGGATGCAGCCAAGAGTACAGAGCGAGGTAACCACTATTCCCGCCCAGTCTGTCTGCTGGTCACCCTTGACGTGCGAAATGCCTTCAACACAGTAAGGTGGAAGGACGTTCTAGATGCGATGGAGCGCGACTTCCGGCTACCGGAGTACCTTCTTCAAATACTTGACGATTACATGAATGACCGTCATCTAGTGTACGATACCCAAGACGGACCGAGAGAAAGAGAGCTGACGGCAGGCGCAGCCCAAGGCTCCATACTGGGACCGGACATATGGAATATTTTCTATGACGGTATCCTACGTATGGAGATGCCTGAGGGCACCCGACTGGTGGGATACGCAGATGACATCGCAGCCATCATTGTCGCACGGGATATAGAAAAGGCTCAGATGCGCCTCGACCAGGTGATGCGGCGCGTGCGATCCTGGATGCGCGACCACGGTCTGGAGCTCGCGGAAGCAAAAACGGAGATTATGCTTTTGACTAAGAAGCGCATTCCTACTTTGCTACCGATGCAGGTGGGAGACACGACGATCCAGACTAAGGCGACCGTTAAGTATCTAGGAGTGACTCTGGATACACGGCTCACCTTTTGGGAGCAGATACGGAAGACTGCAGACAAGGCAGCAGCAGTAACGGCATCATTGAGCAGGGTCATGGCTAACATAGGCGGGCCTAGGCCATGTAAGCGGCAACTACTGATGCGCACTGCTGAAGCCATCCTGTTGTATGGCGCTGAAGTGTGGGCCGATGCGTTGCGGTACGAAAAGTATCGCAGTCGCATAGCCGCAGTGCAACGACGAGGTGCGCTCCGAATCGCGTGCTCCTACCGCACGGTCTCCGAGCCAGCTATTATGGTTATCTCGGGAGTTTTTCCCATTGACCTCCTCGCCCAGGAGCGAAGTTTCGTCCACCGGAGCAAGGCTATCTTAGACCACGCAGCGGCAAAACAGGCCGCCAGAGTACGGACGCAATCAATCTGGCAGGACCGATGGGCAAACGAGTCACGGGGTAGATGGACCGCTCGACTCATACCGCAACTTGAAGCGTGGTATAACCGCCGACACGGAGAGACAAATTACTTCGTCACTCAATTTCTGTCGGGACATGGACTTTTCCGGAGCTACCTGTACACAAGGGGCAAGGCACCTGATCCCGGCTGCGTCCATTGCGACAGCCCACACGATGATGCCCTTCATACATTTTCGAGTGTGAAGCGTGGAGAACAGAACGTCAGGCCCTAGAAGAGGTCGTTGGACACATTACGCCCGATAATATAATTGGGCTGATGCTGGAGAGCCTCGAAGTGTGGACGAACACCGCCCTCTTCATAGAAGCGGTGCTTCGAAGGAAAAAGAGGGAAGAAGACGTACTACAGCACATGTAGTATCGAGGGTCACATACGGGGTGCAAACAATAGGGATCACTGACTGAAGTAATGTGTGAAACAGTGCCAGTCAGACTTTTCCAGGTGCTGGAGGCTGGGGTTTTTAGTGGGTATGCCGACGGGAGAGCCCCACACACGGGGGTCGACAATACCTGCCCCTACGGTGCGCAATAGCATTTTCCCCCCTCCATAAAAAAAAAAAAAAAAAAAAAATGTAATATACTTATCCCTTCCCACAGATCAATGTACATATAATAACAGTATCGTTATTACTATATCTACATTAGATATGTAATATACATTTAATAACAATATCATTATTACTATAACTACATCAGATGTAATGTAATATACTGATTTATTCCCACAGACCAATGTACATTTAATAACAGTATCATTTATACTATATCGACATTGGTTATAATGAAATATACTGATCCCTTCCCACAGATCAATGTAATTTTGGTAACAATATCATTGTTACTATATCTACATTAAATATGTAATATACATTTAATAACAGTATCATTATTAGTATATCTACATCAGATGAAATTTAATATACTGATTTAATCCCACAGTCCAATGTACACTTAATAACAATATCATTATTACTATATCTTCATTAGATATAATGTAATATAATGATCCCTTCCGACCGATCAATTTACATATAATGGCAGTATCGTTATTACTACATCTACATTAGGTATGTAATATACATTTAATAACAATATCACTATTACTGTATCTACATCAGATGTAATGTAATATATTGATTTAATCCCACAGACCAATGTACATTTAATAACAATACCATTATTACTATATCTACATCAGATGTAATTTAATATACTGATTTAATCCCACAGGCCAATGTATATTTAATAACAATATCATTATTACTATATCTACATTAGATATAATGTAATATAATGATCCCTTCCCACCGATCAATGTACATATAATGGCAGTATCGTCATTACTATATCTACGTTAGATATGTAATATACATTTGATAACAACATCATTATTACTATATCTACATCAGATGTAATGTACTATACTGATTTATTCCCACAGACCAATGTACATTTAATAACAGTATCATTTATACTATATCGACATTGGTTATAATGAAATATACTGATCCCTTCCCACAGATCAATGTAATTTTGGAAACAATATCATTGTTACTACATCTACATTAAATATGTAGTATACATTTAATAACAATATGATTATTACTATATCTACATCAGATGAAATTTAATATACTGATTTAATCCCACAGTCCAATGTACACTTAATAACAATATCATTATTACTATATCTTCATTAGATATAATGTAATATAATGATCCCTTCCGACCGATCAATTTACATATAATGGCAGTATCGGTATTACTACATCTACATTAGGTATGTAATATACATTTAATAACAATATCACTATTACTGTATCTACATCAGATGTAATGTAATATATTGATTTAATCCCACAGACCAATGTACATTTAATAACAATACCATTATTACTATATCTACATCAGATGTAATTTAATATACTGATTTAATCCCACAGACGAATGTATATTTAATAACAATATCATTATTACTATATCTACATTAGATATAATGTAATATAATGATCCCTTCCCACCGATCAATGTACATAGAATGGCAGTATCGTCATCACTATATCTACGTTAGATATGTAATATACATTTGATAACAACATCATTATTACTATATCTACATCAGATGTAATGTACTATACTGATTTATTCCCACAGACCAATGTACATTTAATAACAGTATCATTTATACTATATCGACATTGGTTATAATGAAATATACTGATCCCTTCCCACAGATCAATGTAATTTTGGAAACAATATCATTGTTACTACATCTACATTAAATATGTAATATACATTTAATAACAATATGATTATTACTATATCTACATCAGATGAAATTTAATATACTGATTTAATCCCACAGTCCAATGTACACTTAATAACAATATCATTATTACTATATCTTCATTAGATATAATGTAATATAATGATCCCTTCCGACCGATCAATTTACATATAATGGCAGTATCGTTATTACTACATCTACATTAGGTATGTAATATACATTTAATAACAATATCACTATTACTGTATCTACATCAGATGTAATGTAATATATTGATTTAATCCCACAGACCAATGTACATTTAATAACAATACCATTATTACTATATCTACATCAGATGTAATTTAATATACTGATTTAATCCCACAGACCAATGTATATTTAATAACAATATCATTATTACTATATCTACATTAGATATAATGTAATATAATGATCCCTTCCCACCGATCAATGTACATATAATGGCAGTATCGTCATCACTATATCTACGTTAGATATGTAATATACATTTGATAACAACATCATTATTACTATATCTACATCAGATGTAATGTACTACACTGATTTATTCCCACAGACCAATGTACATTTAATAACAGTATCATTTATACTATATCTACATTGGTTATAATGTAATATACTGATCCCTTCCCACAGATCAATGTAATTTTGGTAACAATATCATTATTACTATATCTACATTAGATATGTAATATACATTTAATAACAATATGATTATTACTATATCTACATCAGATGAAATTTAATATACTGATTTAATCCCACAGTCCAATGTACACTTAATAACAATATCATTATTACTATATCTTCATTAGATATAATGTAATATAATGATCCCTTCCGACCGATCAATTTACATATAATGGCAGTATCGGTATTACTACATCTACATTTGATATGTAATATACATTTAATAACAATATCACTATTACTATATCTACATCAGATGTAATGTAATATATTGATTTAATCCCACAGACCAATGTACATTTAATAACAATACCATTATTACTATATCTACATCAGATGTAATTTAATATACTGATTTAATCCCACAGACCAATGTATATTTAATAACAATATCATTATTACTATATCTACATTAGATATAATGTAATATAATGATCCCTTCCCACCGATCAATGTACATATAATGGCAGTATCATTACTACTATATCTACGTTAGATATGTAATATACATTTGATAACAACATCATTATTACTATATCTACATCAGATGTAATGTACTATACTGATTTATTCCCACAGACCAATGTACATTTAATAACAGTATCATTTATACTATATCGACATTGGTTATAATGAAATATACTGATCCCTTCCCACAGATCAATGTAATTTTGGAAACAATATCATTGTTACTACATCTACATTAAATATGTAATATACATTTAATAACGATATGATTATTACTATATCTACATCAGATGAAATTTAATATACTGATTTAATCCCACAGTCCAATGTACACTTAATAACAATATCATTATTACTATATCTTCATTAGATATAATGTAATATAATGATCCCTTCCGACCGATCAATTTACATATAATGGCAGTATCGTTATTACTATATCTACAATAGATATAATGTAATATACTTGTTAGCGTCAGCACGTGTTCAAGGGTTGACACGTGGCAGGGTCAATGCATTTTGGGCTTTGACCTGGGTTTCAAGGATTTCTTAGGATTCTTTAGGCTATCGATACCCCGAGCCATATGTCTGTCATCGGACTTGGGCCGGCGGTAGCTGATACTTGAGGTGCGACGAATTCTAAGAGTCGCGGATGTTTTGTTTATGGAACGGCGATAGAGAGTTCGATCGCCGATTCTCGAAGGAACGCGCGTGTGGCCGATGACCCGAAGTCATGGTGCTGCACGGCACGTGTCAAAAGATAAGGTTGATCTAGAAGGATCTGGCCACGGAGTGGGGAAGATCCTGCATCTTCTGGTAGGAGGACCATGAGGAACGGCATGGCACTTACCCCAGAACCTTGATCGGGTAATCATCTGAATTTAGATTCTAACATCAGAAGTGGGATAAGAAACCGCGAAGTTAAAACAGATATTAGTCGTTGTTGTATACTTTAACCGTTTGCATTCGTTAAGATGGCCGACGAGCAAGGTAAAACCGCCGAGCCGACTTTGGAAGATTTGTTCCGTCGGTTTTTGGAAACGGTCGCGAGTGGATCGGTAGCTGCATCGGTGCCCGCGGTGCCTAAGTGTTTTGTTGAAGCAGTGCCCGATTTCAGTGGTACCGATATCGGTCAGGATGCCCAAAGGTGGTGTGATTTGGTCGAATCAATAACCGATAAACTTCCGGCCACTCAACGATTGAGTCTGGCTACTCATGCTCTGACTGGACCCGCTAAGAAGTGGTATAGGGAATGGGAAGGCAATCCGCGAACCTGGCAAAAATTTCGCGAGGATCTTTGCTCTGTGTTCGTGCCCGAGGACCGCCTTTGTGAACGTTTGACACGCGCAGTCTCGTATACAAGTGACTCGGCAAGTTCGTATACCGAATACGCGCGTAATAAATTAAAATATTATGGACAAACGCAAATAGCATTTAAGCCTCCTGAGCTAATTAGTTTAGTCATTGGTCATGTTATGGACGCAAGTGTGCGACAATCTTTGATGAATGGCCGTTACGCTACGGTTGCTGACTTGCTTAGTGGCATTGGCAATTTTGTGAAAGTGCCGAAAAAGGACACTGAACGTGGTTCTGATCGAGTACGAGAGCGCGGAGGACAAGTGCGCGATTATAAGAGGCACTCGAGTAATCGTGCAGGGCCAACGCGACCGCGAAATTTTCCCGGAACGCGGTGTTACGAGTGCAACGAAACGGGACATAAAGAAAGGGAGTGCCCAAAGAAAAGGAAAAACATTGACGAGCCGTCTCGGGAAACAGCGAAAAGATTTGCAAACGGTCCTGTGTGTACCTTCTGTCACAAGCGAGGACATGAGGAATCGCAATGTTGGGCGAAGCAACGCACAACGTCGAACAGCCAAAATAAAAAGAAGCCCGAGGTTAATGTGTGCTATTCGATGGATCACAAATTAACGCCAATTTTGTTGAAGGATATGTTTGTGCAATCGTGTTTGATTGACAATGGGGCAACGTGCTCTCTTGTGAGGGAACGTGTAGCTAAGCGAGCAAGTTGCAAAATCGAGCCGTACACGACCACTGTACAAGGGTTATGTGACTCTAGTACTACGACTATTGGATGTACAACCACAATAATTCAGACACAAGACGTGTCCACCGAGCTGGATTTGTTTGTTGTTCCGGACGCTGGGATACCTTATGATGTCATCACTGGAAAAAATGTCTTGGTGCATGCCGATCTACAAATTGTAACAGAACCTGATGGAACAACGCGACTTCGACGCTGCACTCCTGTCGCCCAAGAAGGCAGCGAGATGGTGATGAAGACATCCTGTTACGCGCTTGACGTCCCGGATGAAGCAGTACGAGGGTTTGTTCGAGATCTACTGACGAAATTTGAACAGATGCTGACCACTGGCAACCGGGTGCGGTGTGTAAGTACGGGAGAAATGCGCATCACTACCCAGGAAGACAAGGTAATAAACTACCATCCGTATCGTTTGTCAGTTTCTGAACGAGAGAAGGTGCAGCAGATTATTGCCGATTTGTTGGGTAACAATATTATTCGCGAGAGCAATTCGCCGTTCGCGAGTCCTGTTATTCTCGTGAAAAAGAAAAACGGGAAAGATCGTTTGTGTGTGGACTACCGGGCTCTGAATAAGATTACTGTTAGAGATCGATATCCTTTGCCATTAATTGAAGATCAATTAGATCGCCTAGGTAAGGGTAGATTTTTCACCACTTTAGATATGGCAGCGGGATTTCACCAAATTCCGATCGCCGCAGATTCAGTGTGTAAGACTGCATTCGTGACGCCCGACGGGCATTACGAGTACTTGCGTATGCCCTTTGGCCTTTGTAATGCGCCTGCCGTTTTTCAAAGGGCGATTAATACGGCTCTCGGTAACCTAAGAAATAACATCGCATTAGTTTATATAGATGATGTCTTAATACCGTCGGAGACGGTCGAGGAAGGGTTACAAAATTTAGAGCGCGTATTAGAAGCATTGGATAAGGCAGGGTTTACGTTGAATATTGAAAAATGTAAGTTTCTCGAGACTTCGATAAACTATTTAGGTCGAGAGATATCCTCCGAAGGCGTTAGGCCAGGTAAAGAAAAAATTAAAGCATTAGTAGAATCGCCAATCCCGCGTAACGTGAAACAGGTGAGACAATTCGTCGGTTTGGCAAGTTACTTCCGAAAATTCATACCTGAATTCGCTGTACGAACTGCTTGTCTAACGAGATTAACCAAAACCAACGAACCGTGGGTTTGGGGTACAGAACAGGAAGAAGCGCGACAGTACGTTGTAGACAAACTCAGTACAGAACCTTTGCTCGCGATTTTTGACCACGAACGGGAGACCGAGCTTCATACCGACGCAAGCTCGATTGGCTACGGCGCGATACTCTTTCAAAAAGTAGAAAACGAGTTGCGTGTGGTTGCGTATTTTAGCAGACGGACTACGCCGGAGGAATCGCGTTATCATTCTTACGAGCTGGAAACTCTCGCGATCGTGAACGCGTTAAAGTACTTCCGCGTGTATTTATTGGGAATTAAGTTTAAAATCGTGACCGATTGCAATGCTATCAAAGCCACACAGAATAAAAAAGATTTATTGCCGCGGATAGCACGCTGGTGGGTCTTTCTCCAGGACTACTCTTTCGATTTAGAGTATCGAAAAGGGAAATGCATCGAGCACGTCGATTACCTGAGCAGAAACCCGCATCGAGACTACCGTGTGAATACTATTTGCGAGGGATCGTGGTTGGAAGTTGCGCAAAGGAAAGACGAAGAGACGTTAAACATTATCAAACGATTAGAATCAAACGAGACCGTGTGTACCGATTTTGAATTACGAGAGGGTATACTATGCCGTAAAATACTTAGAGACACGGGATGAATAGTTTACCGTAGTTTTGTTCCGAAAGGAAGTCGACTTGGCTTATTGCGTCTGTACCATGATGAGAATTGTCATGTAGCCTTCGAAAAAACGTATGACCGCATCGCTCAAAAATATTGGTTTCCGAAAATGCGCAGATTTGTCCAAAAGTACATAGAACATTGTATCACGTGTGTAGTATGCAAACGCCAAGCAGGACCGAAACAAGGAAAATTGTATTCAATTCAGAAAAAGCCTATCCCGTTTGACATGATACATTGTGATTGTGTAGGCCCATTCGAGAAGACAAAAGATGGGTATGAACATGTTTTGCTGATAGTTGACGCTTTTACAAAGTATATTCAACTCGTGCCGCTCAAATCGTTATCCGGTACCGAGACGTTGCAAGTTTTCAAGGAAAGGCTGACTTTATTCGGTACTCCTCGAGTAATAGTTTTAGATCGGGGCACGAATTTTACGTTCAAATCACTAGAGCAATTCATCAAAAAGCATGGTATAGAGTTACATTATATCGCGACGGGAGCTCCTAGAGCGAACGGGCAAGCCGAACGTTACGTAGCAACCGTTACCAATCTGCTTACGGTAGAAATAAATAAAAATAAGGATTGGCCGAGCAAACTAGCAAAAATAATGCTTACACTTAACACGACAGTTCAGAAATCTACAGGGTTTTCACCAAGTCGTTTATTATTTGGTGTAGAAAGAAGTGTTGGTAACGCGATTTCTGCTGAAAGGTCATTGCCGAGTACGAATGAGGAAATTGATTTGAATCAAGATCGGGCTGTAGCATTTGAACGACTGGGTAAAAATGCTGAAGAACAAAAGAAACGATTTGACAGTAAACGTAGAGACAACATCACATATAAAGACGGCGACTCCGTTTTTGTAAAACCCGCCGATACAAGAAGGGCGAAAACAGATGTAAAATTTGTGGGCCCGTTTGTAATTTCTAAAACCCTAACGAATGATCGGTATGAAATAGTGGGCAAAAGCGGCAGACCACAGATTGTGCCGAAAGACCGATTGCGCTTGTGGAAGGGTGAATGGTCGGGTAATAACGATATAGATGTGAGTGAGGAAGAGAACGCGAATGAGCCGTGTTAGCCTTATATTTCGTAAAATGCCATTTTATATTGACAAGATAATATTTCGTAAAGTAACGCTTACAATACTGTACAAGACATTTGAAAGTTCATTAAAAAAAAAAAAAAAAAAAAAGAAGGGAAATAATACATAGTTCTGTCTCTCTCATTCCTTTCCCTTTTATATCTTTTGCTTGGAAAACTCTATCTCGTCACCTTGTCGTTGTGCTATGGATACTCGAACACAATGAGTTGTTTGCGTTCGAGAATAACTGTATTAGGGTGCAGATGGCTGTATGGAACCGCCGACGTTACGATCCCTGGAGACGCTGATGTGTTGAGAATGCACGTTAGTGATTTGTGGTAATACTTTTAAGTATTTATCACTGTTGCACCATACCTGTGGGTATGGTCTGTGTTGGGGTACACACCTGTGGGTGGTACCGCCTGTTTTGCACGGTGTTAGTGAATACCGATGCTGCCGGGTGGCACTTGCGGGTGTCATTTGGAGGTGACGCACTTGTGGCTGTAGTCATCGTGGAGATAACGGATGAAAGGTGTCAATGTCGTGTACGGAATATAGTGACGCTATGAGTTCGACAGAAATCTGTATCATGGGTGATATAAGGCCACGGACTTGATATAGTGCGAAGGACGGCGTTTGAAAGGTACACGAGTTGCACGGAATAAAGGACGTTATGATTTTATTGAAGTGTGTTGTAAGGTAGTTGTGCATTGCGTTGGGATCGAGGGTAACGGAGACAACAGGGTGTAAGTGGAATGCACGGAGTTGTGTTACTGCCTCGAGTTTGAATTTCAGCTAGTCTGTGATTTGTGGTTTGGATGATTTTGTGAAATCTTCATTGAGTTTTGGCTTCCCGAGAGCGTGAAGGAGGTCAGTTTGGCCGTGTTAGCGTCAGCACGTGTTCAAGGGTTGACACGTGGCAGGGTCAATGCATTTTGGGCTTTGACCTGGGTTTCAAGGATTTCTTAGGATTCTTTAGGCTATCGATACCCCGAGCCATATGTCTGTCATCGGACTTGGGCCGGCGGTAGCTGATACTTGAGGTGCGACGAATTCTAAGAGTCGCGGATGTTTTGTTTATGGAACGGCGATAGAGAGTTCGATCGCCGATTCTCGAAGGAACGCGCGTGTGGCCGATGACCCGAAGTCATGGTGCTGCACGGCACGTGTCAAAAGATAAGGTTGATCTAGAAGGATCTGGCCACGGAGTGGGGAAGATCCTGCATCTTCTGGTAGGAGGACCATGAGGAACGACATGGCACTTACCCCAGAACCTTGATCGGGTAATCATCTGAATTTAGATTCTAACATACTGATACCATCCCACAGATCAATGTACATATAACAGTACCGTTATTACTATATCAACATCAGATGTAATTTAATATACTGATATAATCCCACAGACCAATGTACATTTAATAACAGTATCATTATTACTATATCTACATTAGATATAATGTAATATACTGATCCCTTCCCACAGATCAATGTACATATGATGGCAGTATCTTTATTACTATATCTACATTAGATATGCAATATACATTTAATAACAATATCATTATTACTATATCTACATTAGATGTAATGTAAGATACTGATTTATTCCCGCAGACCAATGTACATTTAATAACTATATCATTATTACTATATCTACATCACATGTAATGTAATATACTGATTTAATCCCACAGACCAATGTACATTTAATAACAATATCATTATTACTATATCTACATTAGATATAATGTAATATACTTATCCCTTCCCACAGATCAATGAACATTGAAAACCAGTATCATTCATCCTATATCTACATTGGATATAATGTAATATACTGATCCCTTCCCACAGATCAATGACCATATAATAACAGTTTCGTTATTACTATATCTACAATAGATATAATGTAATATACTGATCCCTTCCCACAGATCAATGTACATTTTATAACAGTATCATTATTACTATATCTACATTAGATCTACTGCAATATACTGATTCCTTCCCACAGATCAATGTACATTGAATAACAGTATCATTTATACTATATCTACATTGGATATAATGAAATATACTGGGCCCTTCCCACCGATCAATGTACATATAATGGCAGTATCGTTATTACTATATCTACATTATATATGTAATATACATTTAATAACAATATCATTATTACTATATCTACATCAGATGAAATTTAATATACTGATTTAATCCCACAGACCAATGTACATTTAATAACAATACCATTATTACTATATCTACATCAGATGTAATTTAATATACTGATATAATCCCACAGACCAATGTACATTTAATAACAATATCATTATTACTATATCTACATTAGATATAATGTAATATACTGATCCCTTCCCACAGATCAATGTACATATGATGGCAGTATCTTTATTACTATATCTACATTAGATATGCAATATACATTTAATAACAATATCATTATTACTATATCTACATTAGATATAATGTAATATACTGATACCTTCCCACAAATCAATGCAGAGGTTACAACATTATCGTCATTACTATATCTACATTAGATACGTAATAAACACTTAATGACAGTATCGTTATTACTATATCTACATTAGATCTACTGCAATATACTGATTCCTTCCCACAGATCAATGTACATATAATAACAGTTTCGTTATTACCATGTCCACAATAGATATGTATTATACATTTAATAACAATATCATTATTAGTATATCTACATCAGATGTAATGTAATATACTGATTTATTCCCACAGACCAATGTACATTTAATAACAATATCATTATTACTATATCTTCATTAGATATAATGGAATATACTGATTGCTTCGTACAGATCAATGTACATTTAATAACAATATCATTATTACTATATCTGCATTAGATATGTAATATAAATTTAATAACAATGTCATTATTTCTACTATATCTTCATTAGATATAACGTAATATACTGATACCTACTACAGATCTATGGACATTTAGTAACAATATCATGCCTACTATATCTGCGTTAGATATGTAATATACATTTAATAACAATATTATTATTACTATATCAGCATTAGATATGTAATATACATTGTATAACAATATCATTATTACGATATGTTCATTAGGTGTGTAATATACATTTGATAACAATATCATTATTACCATATCTGAATTAGATATGTAATATACACCTAATAACAATATCATTATTACTATATCTGCATTAGATATGTGATATACATTTAATAACAATATCATTATTACTGCATCTGCATTAGATATGTAATATACATTTAACAACAATATCATTATTACTATTTCTACATTAGAAATAATGTAATATACTGATTACTTCATACAGACCTATGGACATTTAGTAACAATATCATTCCTACTATATCTGCGTTAGATATGTAATATACATTTAGTAACAATATCGTTATTACTATATCAGAATTAGATATGTAATATACATTGTATAACAATATCATTATTACTATATGTGCATTAGGTGTGTAATATACATTTTATAACAATATCATTATTACCATATCTGAATTAGATATGTAGTATACACTTAATAACAATATCATTATTACTATACCTGCATTATATGTGTGATATACATTTAATAACAATATCATTATTACTATATCAGCATTAGATATGTAATATACATTGTATAACAATATCATTATTACTATATGTGCATTAGGTGTGTAATATAAATTTAATAACAATATCATTAGTACCATATCTGAATTAGATATGTAATATACATTAAATAACAATATCATTATTACTGTATCTGCATTATATATGTAATATACATTTAACAACAATATCATTATTACTATATCTGCATTAGATATGTGATATACATTTAATAACAATATCATTATTACTATATCTGCATTAGATATGTAATATACATTTAATAACAATATCATTATTACTATATCTGCATTAGATATGTAATATACATTTAACAACAATATCATTATTACTATTTCTACATTAGAAATAATGTAATATACTGATTACTTCATACAGACCTATGGACATTTAGTAACAATATCATTCCTACTATATCTGCGTTAGATATGTAATATACATTTAGTAACAATATCGTTATTACTATATCAGAATTAGATATGTAATATACATTGTATAACAATATCATTATTACTATATGTGCATTACGTGTGTAGTATACATTTAATAACAATATCATTAGTACCATATCTGAATTAGATATGTAATATACATTAAATAATAATATCATTATTACTATATCTGCATTAGATATGTAATATACTGTTAACAACAATATCATTATTACTATTTCTACATTAGAAATAATGTAATATACTGATTACTTCATACAGACCTATGGACATTTAGTAACAATATCATTCCTACTATATCTGCGTTAGATATGTAATATACATTTAGTAACAATATCGTTATTACTATATCAGCATTAGATATGTAATATACATTGTATAACAATATCATTATTACTATATGTGCATTACGTGTGTAGTATACATTTAGTAACAATATCATTATTACTATATCTGCATTAGATATGTAATATACATTTAATAACAATATCATTATTACTGCTATATCTTCATTAGATATAACGTAATATACTGATACCTTCCTACAGATCTATGGACATTTAGTAACAATATCATGCCTACTATATCTGCGTTAGATATGTAATATACATTTAATAACAATATCATTATTACTATATCAGGATTAGATATGTAATATACATTGTATAACAGTATCATTATTACTATATGTACATTAGGTGTGTAATATACACTTAATAACAATATCATTAGTACCATATCTGAATTAGATATGTAATATACATTAAATAACAATATCATTATTACTGTATCTGCATTAGATATGTAATATACATTTAACAACAATATCATTATTACTATTTCTACATTAGATATAATGTAATATAATGATCCCTTCCCACCGATCAATGTACATATAATGGCAGTATCATTATTACTATATCTACATTTGATACGTAATATACATTTAATAACAATATCATTATTAATATATCTACATTAGATATAATGTAATATACTGATCCCTTCCCACAGCCCAATGTACATTTAATAACAATACCATTATTACTATATCTACATCAGATGTAATTTAATATACTGATTTAATCCCACAGATCAATGTACATTTAATAACAATATCATTATTACTATATTTACATTAGATATAATGTAATATACTGATACCTTCCCACAGATCAATGTACATATAATAACAGTATCATTATTACTATATCTACATTAGAAGTAATGTAATATACTGATTACTTCATACAGATCAATGTACATTTAATAACAATATCATTATTACTATATCAGCATTAGATATGTAATATACATTGTATAACAATATCATTATTACTATATGTGCATTAGGTGTGTAATATACATTTAATAACAATATCATTAGTACCATATCTGAATTAGATATGTAATATACATTAAATAATAATATCATTATTACTATATCTGCATTAGATATGTAATATACTGTTAACAACAATATCATTATTACTATTTCTACATTAGAAATAATGTAATATACTGATTACTTCATACAGACCTATGGACATTTAGTAACAATATCATTCCTACTATATCTGCGTTAGATATGTAATATACATTTAGTAACAATATCGTTATTACTATATCAGCATTAGATATGTAATATACATTGTATAACAATATCATTATTACTATATGTGCATTACGTGTGTAGTATACATTTAATAACAATATCATTATTACTATATCTGCATTAGATATGTAATATACATTTAATAACAATATCATTATTACTGCTATATCTTCATTAGATATAACGTAATATACTGATACCTTCCTACAGATCTATGGACATTTAGTAACAATATCATGCCTACTATATCTGCGTTAGATATGTAATATACATTTAATAACAATATCATTATTACTATATCAGGATTAGATATGTAATATACATTGTATAACAGTATCATTATTACTATATGTACATTAAGTGTGTAATATACATTTAATAACAATATCATTAGTACCATATCTGAATTAGATATGTAATATACATTAAATAACAATATCATTATTACTGTATCTGCATTAGATATGTAATATACATTTAACAACAATATCATTATTACTATTTCTACATTATATACAATGTAATATAATGATCCCTTCCCACCGATCAATGTACATATAATGGCAGTATCATTATTACTATATCTACATTTGATACGTAATATACATTTAATAACAATATCATTATTAATATATCTACATTAGATATAATGTAATATACTGATCCCTTCCCACAGCCCAATGTACATTTAATAACAATACCATTATTACTATATCTACATCAGATGTAATTTAATATACTGATTTAATCCCACAGATCAATGTACATTTAATAACAATATCATTATTACTATATTTACATTAGATATAATGTAATATACTGATACCTTCCCACAGATCAATGTACATATAATAACAGTATCTTTATTACTATATCTACATTAGATATGTAATATACATTTAATAACAATATCATTATTACTATATCTACATCAGATGTAATGTAATATACTGATTTAATCCCACAGACCAATGTACATTTCATAACAATACCGTTATTACTATATCTACATCAGATGAAATGTAATATACTGATTTAATCCCACAGACCAATGTACATTTAATAACAATATGATTATTACTATATCTGCATTAGATATAATGTAATATAATGATCACATCCCACCGATCAATGCACATATAATCGCAGAATCGTTATTACTATATCTACATTTGATATGTAATATACATTTAATAACAATATCGTTATTACTATATCTACATCAGATGAAATTTAATATACTGATTTAATCCCACAGACCAATGTACATTTAATAACAATACCATTATTACTATATCTACATCAGATGTAATTTAATATACTGATATAATCCCACAGACCAATGTACATTTAATAACAATATCATTATTACTATATCTACATTAGATATAATGTAATATACTGATCCCTTCCCACAGATCAATGTACAAATAATAACAGTATCGTTTTTACTATATCTACATTAGATCTACTGCAATATACTGATTCCTTCCCACAGATCAATGTACATTGAATAACAGTATCATTTATACTATATCTACATTGGATATAATGAAATATACTGGGCCCTTCCCACCGATCAATGTACATATAATGGCAGTATCGTTATTACTATATCTACATTATATATGTAATATACATTTAATAACAATATCATTATTACTATATCTACATCAGATGAAATTTAATATACTGATTTAATCCCACAGACCAATGTACATTTAATAACAATACCATTATTACTATATCTACATCAGATGTAATTTAATATACTGATACAATCCCACAGACCAATGTACATTTAATAACAATATCATTATTACTATATCTACATTAGATATAATGTAATATACTGATCCCTTCCCACAGATCAATGTACATATAATGGCAGTTTCGTTATTACTATATCTACATTAGATATGCAATATACATTTAATAACAATATCATTATTACTATATCTACATTAGATATAATGTAATATACTGATACCTTCCCACAAATCAATGCAGAGGTTACAACATTATCGTCATTACTATATCTACATTAGATACGTAATAAACACTTAATGACAGTATCGTTATTACTATATCTACATTAGATCTACTGCAATATACTGATTCCTTCCCACAGATCAATGTACATATAATAACAGTTTCGTTATTACCATGTCCACAATAGATATGTATTATACATTTAATAACAATATCATTATTAGTATATCTACATCAGATGTAATGTAATATACTGATTTATTCCCACAGACCAATGTACATTTAATAACAATATCATTATTACTATATCTTCATCAGATATAATGGAATATACTGATTGCTTCGTACAGATCAATGTACATTTAATAACAATACAAAAATTACTATATCTGTATTAGATATGTAATGTACACTTAATAACAATATCATTATTACTATATCTGCATTAGATATGTGATATACATTTAATAACAATATCATTATTACTATTTCTACATTAGAAATAATGTAATATACTGATTACTTCATACAGATCTATGGACATTTAGTAACAATATCATTCCTACTATATCTGCGTTAGATATGTAATATACATTTAGTAACAATATCATTATTACTATACCAGCATTAGATATGTAATATACATTGTATAACAATATCATTATTACTATACGTGCATTAGGTGTGTGATATACATTTTATAACAATATCATTATTACCATATCTGAATTAGATATGTAATATACACTTAATAACAATATCATTATTACTATACCTGCATTAGATATGTGATATACATTTAATAACAATATCATTATTACTATATCAGCATTAGATATGTAATATACATTGTAGAACAATATCATTATTACTATATCTGCATTAGATATGTGATATACATTTAATAACAATATCGTTATTACTATATCTGCATTAGATATGTAATATACATTTAATAGCAATATCATTATTACTATATCAGCATTAGATATGTAATATACATTGTATAACAATATAATTATTACTATATGTGCATTAGGTGTGTAATATACATTTTATAACAATATCATTATTAGCATATCTGAATTAGATATGTAATATACACTTAATAACAATATCATTATTACTATACCTGCATTAGATATGTGATATACATTTAATAACAATATCATTATTACTATATCAGCATTAGATATGTAATATACATTTAATAACAATATCATTA
>NW_025791053.1:0-40707 GCF_907164935.1 Osmia bicornis bicornis
ATGATAGTGTTATTAAATGTACATGGGTCTGTGGGAATAAATCAGTATATTATATTACATCTGATGTAGATATAGTAATAACGAAACTGTTTTGATAGGTACATTGATCTGTGGGAAGGGATCAGTATATTACATTATATCTAATGTAGATATAGTAATAACTATATTGTTACCAAAATTACATTGATCTGTGGGAAGGGATCGGTATATTACATTATATCCAATGTAGATATAGTATAAATGATACTGTTACTCAATATACATTGATCTGTGGGAAGGAATCAGTATATTGCAGCAGATCTAATGCAGATATAGTAATAAGGATATTGCCATTATATGTACATTGATCGGTGGAAAGGGATCATTATATTACATTATATCTAATGTAGATATAGTACTAATGATATTGTTACCAAAAGTACATTTATCTGTGGGAAGGAATCAGTATATTACATTATATCCAATGTAGATATAGTAAAAATGATACTGTTATTCAATGTACATTGATCTGTGGGAAGGAATCAGTATATTGCAGAAGATCTAATGCAGATATAGTAATAACGATACTGCCATTATATGTACATTGATCGGTGGGAAGGGATCATTATATTACATTATATCTAATGTAGATATAGTAATAACGATACTGCCATTACATGTACATTGATCGGTGGGAAGGGATCAGTATATTACATTATCTCTAATTTAGATATAGTAATAATGATATTGTTATTAAATGTATATTACATATCTAATGTAGATATAGTAATAACGATACTGTCATTATATGTACATTGATCTGTGGGAAGGTATCAGTATATTACATTATATCTATTGTAGATTGTTACGTCCGGGCTGGATTTTCACCAACCCGACCTTGCGTTCTTCATCGGGTGCGTAGCACTTGAAAGTATTCCACGTGAGGGATGCAAGGAAGGGCCTGATTTTTCTAAATTTTCCGTTTCTGTTCGCGCTCCTCCGATCTCGTGCTTCTTCGTCGGGTGCGTATGCACGTGAAGGTATTCCACACGAGAACACGAGAAAGGAGTTTGAGATTTAAATTGACCTTTCTTTTCCTTTTTACTCTTTTATTTCATTTCAATAGCTACTTTCCAGTATACCTAATTTGTGTGCCTCGGCAGTGCGACGCACTTGGAAGTATCCCAGGCGAGGAACACAAAGAAGGCTATATTTGGCTCTTTCAAATAATATAAACTAATCTTCCTTGGGACGATTGCCGTTGGAACTACGTTTGAAAATGTACCGAAATTCGAAACCGTTGAGGTCAAGGAGAGGTATCATAAACATCCTTCACCGCGCGGTTAAGCAGTGCGACGCACATGGAGGAATCCCAGCTTAACTGCGCAGAATAAAGAAAACGCGATTTTCGCCCCATTTTACAAGCGGATACCTCTCATACCTGTAAAGCATGCGTCAGCCGTTCCTTCCATGGGAGAATGAGTGTCATAAAGGATGAGAGTGATTTGTTTGAAATGTTATAGAATGATCTGAATGGAATGAAAAGCGAGGTTTGCGTGACAACCACTGAGAGTTTGAAAACGTCGACGAACGTTTAGGAACGTTCGAGACAACGGTCGACGGGGATCGTAAACGCGTATTGTCACAAATAGGCAACAAAAACTGCCAAGCAATGTTCTGGAACGAATTCCAAGAACATGTTAACGGATATATGTATATTATTCGATATGCGTGAACTTATGAAAACGCGAATAAAATGTTCACGAAACTAATTGAAATTAAAACATCAATCTCCTTGTCACGGAAGCCGGGAAACGCGTGTAATAAACAAACATCGATTATAAAAATACCTCGAATGAATCAAAAAGCCCTAATACTATTATTACGCGAATATTATAGTAATTGACATAAATAAAATGTTAATCGACACCAGAGATTCGTTTGTACCGACTTCGTTAATTAATTGAAAGCGAATAAGATTAAATTAAAGCATTTGGAAGATTCTAGAAGACATAGAAATTGCGACGCACTAAATTCATGAAGCGCTGTAGGGGTAAAAGAGAAAGATGGTCAACTATTAGACAGAGTCAGAGGAAGGTCAGGGAGGGATGAGAACTCGGGAAACGCGCCTAGACGAAACCAATACGCGCGGGCTCTCCCCTTCGACACGTACCCCGATTTGCCAAATGATGTCCCCACTTTGGGCCCATGATCGCGGGTCGAACCCTGAGATACGATCGCTTGACTGAGGCAAATCACTCTTCGTCGAAGAATCGCAAGGTGTGTGACGGGGAGCCCGTGTCCGCGTAGAGACAGAGTTGTCTACGGTATCGCGAAATCTGATTGCTCGGCAAAGTTCCTCCGTGTAACGAGGCAGAGTGTCGGGAGAGTTTCAATTCGCGGTTATCGTGTCAAAGACTCATACGGATACGTAAAATCTTTTCACACTTTTCAATTATCTATCTTTTCTCTTTCATTTTAAATCGTCCGATAACTAATTATATTCCTTTTCCGCGCCGCATTGTTTTCTGTCAATCGTATTTCGTAATCCGTAACACCGTAACGAAAGGCTCAAACGCGAACGCGTAGTGCGTGTGCATTCAGTTCTCATTCTCTCTTCGATTTTCCAGATTTCTAGACCATCACCACAGCTTTTTCGTATACGAAACCCATTGCAATATTATATATTTATATTACATCGAATTGGTGAGTTGCACATTCTATATCTTTGTTAACACGACGAATCTGCTGTCGAGTGAGGGCAAAACGGCGATCTACGAGACTGCTAGTTGTGGAAGTATCCCACTAGATCGTACCGTTCTTAGCGCAAAGTTCGAGGTAACAAAATAATTATTAAAATTTTCCGTTTACACGCGCGCGAAAACGGCCCACGAGACTGTTAGTCTTGGAAGTATCCCACTGGGACCGTCTTCTTTTCTGATCGTTAATATGAGATAAAACACCGAAGTTCGAATCGCGATCTTTAAAGTCAACAGTTTTGTCAATTTTCTGTTAAAGCTTCATTTCAAGTAACTACATTGATCTAATATTCATTCTAACCTGTTATTTTCTAATTCTCTATTCATATATTTCATACAGCTCGTACACATTGTTAAATAACTTTTTGTTGTAATTATTTTTCTTACAATTATACACATCTTACCCATATTTAAATTTTTAATCATTTGCATTCAAACACCTTTAACATTTCCTAATTAATACGTCTGCCTTCCTGCACGAATTCACACGAGGGGCCCGTATGGGACTAGAGCATTGACGAACTCAATACAACAACTTCCGAATATAATTATAAAAATTAAACGATTCTTTTTAATTGTTCCGATCGTTAACGACCTAACATCGTCGAGCGCGATCGGGACTGGTGGCAGCGAAAATACCGTCCTGATCCGTATCAATCATCACGTTTCATCTCTCTTCTCTTCTCTTCTTTTCTTTTTTTCCTTCCTTTTATATTTTGTACGTCGCGCGCCGTAACTCGCTCGCGACGTAACAATAGTAATAACGAAACTGTTATTATATGTACATTGATCTGTGGGATTAAATCAGTATATTACATTACATCTGATGCAGATATATTAATAATGATATTGTTATTAAATGTATATTACATATCAAATGGAGATATAGAAATAACGATACTGCCATTATATGTACATTGATCGGTGGGAAGGGATCATTATATTGCATTATACCTAATGTAGATACAGTAATAATGATATTGTTATTAAATGTACATTGGTCTGTGGGATTAAATCAGTATATTACATTTCATCTGATGTAGATATAGTAATAATGATATTGTTATTAAATGTATATTACATATCGAATGCAGATATAGTAATAATGATATTGTTACCAAAATTACATTGATCTGTTGGAAGGCATCAGTATATTACACTATATCCGATGTAGATATAGTATAAATGATACCGTTATTAAATGTACATTGATCTGTGGGAAGAAATCAGTATACTGCAGCAGATCGAATGCAGATATAGTAATAACGATACTGCCATTATATGTACATTGATCGGTGGGAAGGGATCATTACATTACATTATATCTAAGGTAGATATAGTAATATTGATATTGATATTAAGTGTACATTGATCTGTGGGATTAAATCATTATATTACATTATATCTGATGTAGATATAGTAATAATGATATTGTTACTAAATGTACATTGGACTGTGGGAATAAATCAGTATATTACATTACATCTGATGCAGATATATTAATAATGATATTGTTATTAAATGTATATTACATATCAAATGGAGATATAGTAATAACGATACTGCCATTATATGTACATTGATCGGTGGGAAGGGATCATTATATTAGATTATATCTAATGTAGATACAGTAATAATGATATTGTTATTAAATGTACATTGGTCTGTGGGATTAAATCAGTATATTACATTTCATCTGATGTAGATATAGTAATAATGATATTGTTATTAAATGTATATTACATATCGAATGCAGATATAGTAATAATGATGTTGTTACCAAAATTACATTGATCTGTGGGAAGGCATCAGTATATTACATTACATCTGATGTAGATATAGTATAAATGATACCGTTATTAAATGTACATTGGTCTGTGGGATTAAATCAGTATATTAAATTTCATCTGATGTAGCTATAGTAATAATGATATTGTTATTAAATGTATATTACATATCTAATGTATATATAGTAATAACGCTACTGTTATTGTATGAACATTAATCTGTAAGAAGGTATCAGTATATTACATTGTATCTAATGTGGATATAGTACGCTCTTGTTATTAAATGTACATTGGTCTGTGGGAATAAATCAGTATATTACATTTCATGTGATGTAGATATAGTAATAATGATACTGTTATTAAATGTATATTACATATCTAATGTAGATATAGTAATAACGAAACTGTTATTATATGTACATTGATCTGTGGGAAGGGTTCAGTATATCACATTATGTCCAATGTAGATATCGTAATAATGATATTGTTACCAAAATTACATTAATCTGTGGGAAGGTATCAGTATATTACATTATATCTATTTTAGATATAGTAATAACGAAACTGTTATTATATGTACATTGATCTGGGGGTAGGGATCAGTATATTACATTATATCTAATGTAGATATAGTAATAATGATATTGTTACCAAAAGTACATTGATCTGTGCGAAGGCATCAGTATATTACATTATATCCAATGTAGATATAGTATAAATGATACTGTTATTCAATATACATTGATCTGTGGGAAGGAATCACTATATTGCAGGAGATCTAATGCAGATATAGTAATAACGATACTGCCATTATATGTACATTGATCGGTGGGAAGGCATCATTATATTACATTATATCTAATGTAGATATAGTAATAATGATATTGTTATTAAATGTTCATTGATCTGTGGGATTAAATCAGTATATTAAATTACATCTGATGTATATATAGTAATAATGGTATTGTTATTAAATGTACATTGGTCTGTGGGATTAAATCAGTATATTAAATTTCATCTGATGTTGATATAGTAATAATGATATTGTTATTAAATGTATATTACATATCTAATGTAGATATAGTAATAACGATACTGTTATTATATGTACATTGATCTGTTGGAAGGAATCAGTATATTGCAGTAGATCTAATGTAGATATACTAATGACGAGAATGTTACAATCAGTGCATTGATCTGTGGGAAGTGATCAGTATATTACATTATATCTAATGGGGATATAGTGATAATGATATTGTTATTAAATGTACATTGATCTGTGGGATTAAATCAGTATATTACATTACATCTGATGTAGATATAGCAATAATGATATTGTTATTAAATGAATATTACATATCTGATGTACGTGTAGTAATAACGATACTTCCATTATATGTACATTGATCGGTGGGAAGGGATCATTATATTACATTATATCTAATGTAGACATAAGAATAATGATATTGTTATTAAATGTATATTACATATCTAATGTACATATAGTAATAACGATACTGTTATTGTATGTACATTGATCTGTGTGAAGGTATCAGTATATTACATTGTATCTAATGTAGATATAGTATGATATTGTTATTAAATGTACATTGGTCTGTGGGAATAAATCAGTATATTAAATTTCATCTGATGTAGATATAGCAATAATGATACTGTTATTAAGTGTATATTACATATCTAATGTAGATATAGCAATAACGATACTGTTATTATATGTATATTGATCTGTTGGAGGGTATCAGTATATTATGTTGTATCTAATGTAGATATAGTAATAACGAAACTGTTATTATATGTACATTGATCTGAGGGAAGGTATCAGTATATTACATTATATCCAATGTAGATATAGTAATAACGAAACTGTTATTATATGTACATTGATCTGTGGGATTAAATCAGTGTATTAAATTACATCTGATGTAGATATAGTAATAATGGTATTGTTATTAAATGTACATTGGTCTGTGGGAATAAATCAGTATATTACATTACACCTGATGTAGATATATTAATAATGTTATTGTTATTAAATGTATATTACATATCAAATGTAGATATAGTAATAACGATACTGCGATTATATGTGCATTGATCGGTGGGATGTGATCATTATATCGCATTATATCTAATGTAGATATAGTAATAATGATATTATTATTAAATGTACATTGGTCTGTGGGATTAAATCAGTATATTAAATTACCTCTGATGTAGATATGGTAATAATGATATTGTTATTAAATGTACATTGGTCTGCGGGATTAAATCAGTATACTAAATTGCATCTGATGTAGATATAGTAATAACGTTACTGTTATTATATGTACATTGATCTGTGGGAACGTATCAGTGTATTACATTATATCTAATGTAGATATAGTAATAATGATAATGTTACCAAGAGTACATTGATCTGTGGGAAGGCATCAGTATATTACATTATATCCAATCTCGATATAGTATAAATGATACTGTTATTCAATGTACATTGATCTGTGGGAAGGGATCAGTATATTACATTATATCTAATGTAGATATAGTAATAACGAAGCTGTTATTATATGTACATTGATCTGTGGGATTAAATCAGTATATTAAATTACATCTGATGTGGATATAGTAATAATGGTATTGTTATTAAATGTACATCGGTCTGTGGGATTAAATCAGTATATCACATTTCATCTGATGTTGTTATTAATGTATATTACATATCTAATGTAGATATGGTAATAACGATACTGTTATTCTAGGTATATTGATCTGTGGGAAGGTATCAGTATATTACATTATATCTATTGTAGATATAGTAATAACGATACTGCCATTATATGTACATTGATCGGTGGGAAGGGATCATTCTATTCCATTATATCGAATGTGGATATAGTAATAATGATATTGTTATTAAATGTACATTGATCTGTGGGATTAAATCATTATATTACATTATATCTAATGTAGATATAGTAATAATGATATTATTATTAAATGTACATTGGTCTGTGGGATTAAATCAGTATATTAAATTTCATCTGATGCAGATATAGTAATAATGATATTGTTATTAAATGTATATTACATATCTAATGTAGATATAGTAATAACGATATTGTTATTAAATGTACATTGGTCTGTGGGATTAAATCAGTATATTACATTTCATCTGATGTAGATATAGTAATAATGATATTGTTATCAAATGTATATTACATATCTAATGTCGATATAGTAATAACGATACTGTTAATATATGTAGATTGATCTGTGGGAAGGTATCAGTATATTACATTATATCTATTGTAGATATAGTAATAACGATACTGTTATTAAGTGTTGATTACGTATCTAATGCAGATATAGTAAGGACGATATTGTTACAATCTTGCATTGATCTGTGGGAAGTGATCAGTGTATTACATTATATCTAATGTAGATATAGTAATAATGGTATTGTTATTAAATGTACATTGGTCTGTGGGATCAAATCAGTATATTAAATTTCATCTGATGTAGATATAGTAATAAATGTATACTACATATCTAATGTAGATATAGTAATAACGATACTGTTATTATATGTACATTGATCTGTTGGAAGGTATCAGTACATTATATTGTATCTAATGTAGATATAGTAATAACGAAACTGTTATTATATGTACATTGATCTGTGGGAAGGGATCAGTATATTAAATTACATCTGATGTAGATATAGTAATAATGGTATTGTTATTAAACGTACATTGGTCTGTGGGAATAAATCAGTATATTACATTACACCTGATGTAGATATATTAATAATGTTATTGTTATTAAGTGTATATTACATATCAAATGTAGATATAGTAATAACGATACTGCGATTATATGTGCATTGATCGGTGGGATGTGATCATTATATCACATTATATCTAATGTAGATATAGTAATAATGATATTCTTATTAAATGTACATTGGTCTGTGGGATTAAATCAGTATATTAAATTACCTCTGATGTAGATATGGTAATAATGATATTGTTATTAAATGTACATTGGTCTGCGGGATTAAATCAGTATATTAAATTTCATCTGATGTAGATATAGTAATAATGTTACTGTTATTATATGTACGTTGATCTGTGGGAAGGTATCAGTATATTACATTATATCTAATGTAGATATAGTAATAATGATATTGTTACCAAGAGTACATTGATCTGTGGGAAGGCATCAGTATATTACATTATATCCAATCTCGATATAGTATAAATGATACTGTTATTCAATGTACATTGATCTGTGGGAAGGGATCAGTATATTACATTATATCTAATGTAGATATAGTAATAACGAAACTGTTATTATATGTACATTGATCTCTGGGATTAAATCAGTATATTAAATTACATCTGATGTAGATATAGTAATAATGGTATTGTTATTAAATGTACATCGGTCTGTGGGATTAAATCAGTATATCACATTTCATCTGATGTTGTTAAATGTATATTACATATCTAATGTAGATATGGTAATAACGATACTGTTATTATATGTATATTGATCTGTGGGAAGGTATCAGTATATTACATTATATCTATTGTAGATATAGTAATAACGATACTGCCATTATATGTACATTGATCGGTGGGAAGGGATCATTCTATTACATTATATCGAATGTGGATATAGTAATAATGATATTGTTATTAAATGTACATTGATCTGTGGGATTAAATCATTATATTACATTATATCTAATGTAGATATAGTAATAATGATATTGTTATTAAATGTACATTGGTCTGTGGGATTAAATCAGTACATTACATTTCATCTGATGTAGATATAGTAATAATGATATTGTTATTCAATGTATATTACATATCTAATGGAGATATAGTAATAACGATACTGTTAATATATGTACATTGATCTGTGGGAAGGTATCAGTATATTACATTATATCTATTGTAGATATAGTAATAACGATACTGTTATTAAGTGTTTATTACGTATCTAATGTAGATATAGTAATGACGATATTGTTACAATCTTGCATTGATCTGTGGGAAGTGATCAGTGTATTACATTATATCGAATGTAGATATCGTAATAATGATATTGTTATTAAATGTACATTGATCTGTGGGAAGGTATCAGTGTATTAAGTTACATCCGATGTAGATATAGTAATAATGATATTGTTATTAAATGTATATTACATATCTAATGTAGATATAGTAATAACGATACTGTTATTGTATGTACATTGATCTGAGGGAAGGTATCAGTATATTGCATTATATCTACTGTAGATATAGTAATAACGAAACTGTTATTATATGTACATTGATCTGTGGGTAGGGATCAGTATATTACATTATATCTAATGTAGATATAGTAATAATGGTATTGTTATTAAATGTACATTGGTCTGTGGGATTAAATCAGTATATTAAATTTCATCTGATGTAGATATAGTAATAAATGTATACTACATATCTAATGTAGATATAGTAATAACGATACTGTTATTATATGTACATTGATCTGTTGGAAGGTATCAGTACATTATATTGTATCTAATGTAGATATAGTAATAACGAAACTGTTATTATATGTACATTGATCGGTGGGAAGGGATCAGTATATTAAATTACATCTGATGTAGATATAGTAATAATGGTATTGTTATTAAACGTACATTGGTCTGTGGGATTAAATCAGTGTATTACATTTCATCTGATGTAGATATAGTAATAATGATATTGTTGTTAAATGTATATTACTATATCTAATGCAGATATGTAATATACATTTAACAACAATATCATTATTACTACTATATCTTCATTAGATATAATGTAATATACTGATACCTTCCTACAGATCTATTGACATTTAGTGACAATATCATTCCTACTATATCTGCGTTAGATATGTAATATACATTAAATAACAATATCAATATTACTATATCAGCATTAGATTTGTAATATACATTGTATAACAATATCATTATTACTATATGTGCATTAGGTGTGTAATATACATTTAATAACAATATCATTAGTACCATATCTGAATTAGATATGTAATATACACTTAATAACAATATCATTATTACTATATCTGCATTAGATATGTGATATACATTTAATGACAATATCATTATTGCTATATCTGCATTGGATATGCAATATACATTTAATAACAATATCATTATTACTATATGTGCATTAGTTGTGTAATATACATTTAATAACAATATCATTAGTACCATATAAGAATTAGATATGTAATATACATTAAATAACAATATCATTATTACTGTATCTGCATCAGATATGTAATATACATTTAACAACAATATCATTATTACTATATCTGCATTAGATATGTAATATACATTGTATAACAATATCATTATTACTATATGTGCATTAGGTGTGTAATATACATTTAATAACAATATCATTAGTACCATATAAGAATTAGATATGTAATATACATTAAATAACAATATCATTATTACTGTATCTGCATCAGATATGTAATATACATTTAACAACAATATCATTATTACTATATCTACATTAGAAATAATGTAATATACTGATTACTTCATACAGATCTATGGACATTTAGTAACAATATCATTCCTACTATATCTGCGTTAGATATGTAATATACATTAAATAACAATATCAATATTACTATATCTGCATTAGATATGTAATATACACTTAATAACAATATCATTATTACTATATGTGCATTGGGTGTGTAATATACATTTAATTACAATATCATTAGTACCATATCTGAATTAGATATGTAATATACACTTAATAACAATATCATTATTACTATATCTGCATTAGATATGTGATATACATTTAATAACAATATCATTATTGCTACATCTGCATTGGATATGCAATATACATTTAATAACAATATCATTATTACTATATGTGCATTAGTTGTGTAATATACATTTAATAACAATATCATTAGTACCATATAAGAATTAGATATGTAATATACATTAAATAACAATATCATTATTACTGTATCTGCATCAGATATGTAATATACATTTAACAACAATATCATTATTACTATATCAGCATTGGATATGTAATATACATTGTATAACAATATCATTATTACTATAACAGCATTAGATATGTAATATACATTGTATAACAATATCATTATTACTATATGTGCTTTGGGTGTGTAATATACATTTAATTACAATATCATTAGTACCATATCTGAATTAGATATATAATATACACTTAATAACAATATCATTATTACTATATCTGCATTAGATATGTGATATACATTTAATAACAATATCAGTATTACTACTATATCTTCATTAGATGTAATGTAATATACTGATACCTTCCTACAGATCTATGGACATTTAGTGACAATATCATGCCTACTATATCTGCGTTAGATATGTAATATACATTTAATAACAATATCATTATTACTACAATATCTTCATTAGATATAACGTAATATACTGATACCTTCCTACAGGTCTATGGACATTTAGTAACAATATCATTCCTACTATATCTGCGTTAGATATGTAATATACATTTAATAACAATATCATTATTACTATATCAGCATTAGATATGTGATATACATTTAATAACAATATCAATATTACTATATCTGCATTAGATATGTAATATACATTTAATAACAATATGATTATTACTACTATATCTTCATTAGATATAGTGTAATATACTGATACCTTCCTACAGATCTATGGACATTTAGTAACAATATCATGCCTACTATATCTGCGTTAGATATGTAATATACATTTAATATCAATATCATTATTACTATATCAGCATTAGATATGTAATATACATTGTATATCAATATCATTATTACTACTATGTGCATTACGTGTGTAATATACATTTAATAACAATATCATTATTACCATATCTGAATTAGATATGTAATATACATTAAATAACAATATCATTATTACTATATCTACATTAGAAATAATGTAATATACTGATTACTTCATACAGATCAATGTACATTTAATAACAATATCATTATTACTATGTGTGCATTAGATATGTAATATACATTTAATAACAATATCGTTATTACTATATCTGCATTAGATATGTGATATACATTTAATAACAATATCATTATTGCTATATCTGCATTGGATATGCAATATACATTTAATAACAATATCATTATTACTACTATATCTTCATTAGATATAATGTAATATACTTATACCTTCTACAGATCCATGGACATTTTGCAACAATATCATTACTACTATATCTGCGTTAGATATGTAATATACATTTAATAACAATATCATTATTACTATATCTGCATTAGATATGTGATATACATTTAATAACAATATCATTATTGCTACTATATCTTCATTAGATATAACGTAATATACTGATACCTTCCTACAGGTCTATGGACATTTAGTAACAATATCATGCCTACTATATCAGCATTAGATATGTAATATACATTGTATAACAATATCATTATTACTATATGTGCATTAGGTGTGTAATATACATTTAATAACAATATCATTATTACTACTATATCTTCATTAGATATAACGTAATATACATTGTATAACAATATCATTATTACTATATGTGCATTAGGTGTGTAATATACATTTAATAACAATATCATTATTACTACTATATCTTCATTAGATATAATGTAATATAATGATACCTTCCTACAGATCTATTGACATTTAGTAACAATATCATGCCTACTATATCTGCGTTAGATATGTAATATACATTTAATAACAATATCATTATTACTATATCAGCATTAGATATGTAATATACATTGTATAGCAATATCATTATTACTATATGTGCATTAGATATGTGATATACATTTAATAACAATATCATTATTACTATATCTGCATTAGATATGTGATATACATTTAATAACAGTATCATTATTAGTATATCTGCATTAGATATGTAATATATTGATATCTTCCTACAGATCAATGTACATTTTGTAATAATGTTATTATTACTATATCTGCATTAGCTATGTAATATACATTTAATAACAATATCATTATTACTACAATATCTTCATTAGATATAACGTAATATACTGATACCTTCCTACAGGTCTATGGACATTTAGTAACAATATCATTCCTACTATATCTGCGTTAGATATGTAATATACATTTAATAACAATATCATTATTAATATATCTACATCAGATGAAATGTAATATACTGATTTATTCCCACAGACCAATGTACATTTAATAACAATATCATTATTACTATATCTACATTAGATATAATGTAATATAATGATCCCTTCCCACCGCTCAATGTACAAATAATGGCAGTATCGTTATTACTATATCTGCATTCGATCTGCTCCAGTATACTGATTCCTTCCCACAGATCAATGTACATTGAATAACGGTATCATTTATACTATATCTACATAGGATATAATGTAATATAGTGATGCCTTCCCACAGATCAATGTAATTTTGGTAACAACTTCATTATTACTATATCTACATTAGATATAATGTAATATACTGATCCCTACCCACAGATCAATGTACATATAATAACAGTTTCGTCATTACTATATCTATTAAATGTACATGGGTCTGTGGGATTAAATCAGTATATTACATTTCATCTGATGTAGATATAGTAATAATGGTATTGTTATTAAATGTACATTGGTCTGTGGGATTAAATCAGTATATTACATTTCATCTGATGCAGATATAGTAATAATGATATTGTTATTAAATGCATATTACATATCTAATGTAGATATAGTAATAACGATACTGTTATTGTATGTACATTGATCTGTGGGAAGGTATCAGTATATTACATTACATCTGATGTAGATATAGTAATAACGATACTGCCATTATATGTACATTGATCGGTGGGAAGGCATCATTATATTACATTATATCTAATGTAGATATAGTAATAATGATATTGTTATTAAATGTATATTACATATCTAATGTAGATATAGTAATAACGATACTGTTATTATATGTACATTGATCTATGGGAAGGTATCAGTATATTACACTATATCTAATGTAGATATAGTAATAATGGTATTGTTATTAAATGTACATTGGTCTGTGGAATTAAATCAGTATATTAAATTTCATCTGATGTAGATATAGTAATAAATGTATACTACATATCTAATGTAGATATAGTAATAACGATACTGTTATTATATGTATATTGATCTGTGGGAAGGTATCAGTATATTATATTATATTTAATGTGGATATAGTAATAATGATATTGTGACCAAAATTACATTGATCTGTGGGAAGGCAACAGTATATTACATTATATCCAATGTAGATATAGTATAAATGATACTGTTATTCAATGTACGTTGATCTGTTGGAAGGAATCAGTATACTTCAGTAGATCTAATGTAGATATAGTAATAACGATACTGTTATTAAGTATTTATTAAATATCTAATGTAGATATAGATATGAGGATAACGTTACAATCTGTGCATTGATCTGTGGGGAGTGATCAGTATGTTACATTATATCCAGTGTAGATATAGTAATAATGATATTGTTATTAAATGTACATTGATCTGTGGGAAGGTATCAGTATATTACATTATATCTAATGTACATATAGTAATAATGAAACTGTCATTATATGTACATTGATCTGTGGGATTATATCAGTGTATTAAATTACATCTGATGTAGATATATTAATAATGGTATTGTTATTAAATGTACATTGGTCTGTGGGATTAAATCAGTATATTAAATTTCATCTGATGTAGCTATAGTAATAATGATATTGTTATTAAATGTATATTACATATCTAATGTATATATAGTAATAACGCTACTGTTATTGTATGAACATTGATCTGTGGGAAGGTATCAGTATATTACATTGTATCTAATGTAGATATAGTACGCTCTTGTTATTAAATGTACATTGGTCTGTGGGAATAAATCAGTATATTACATTTCATGTGATGTAGATATAGTAATAATGATACTGTTATTAAATGTATATTACATATCTAATGTAGATATAGTAATAACGAAACTGTTATTATATGTACATTGATCTGTGGGAAGTGTTCAGTATATTACATTATGTACAATGTAGATATCGTAATAATGATATTGTTACCAAAATTACATTAATCTGTGGGAAGGTATCAGTATATTACATTATATCTAATGTGGATATAGTAATCACGATACTGTTATTATATGTACATTGATCTATGGGAAGGGATAAGTATATTACATTATATCTAATGTAGATATAGTAATAATGATATTGCTACCGTGAGTACATTGATCTGTGCGAAGGCATCAGTATATTACATTATATCCAATGTAGATATAGTATAAATGATACTGTTATTCAATATACATTGATCTGTGGGAAGGAATCACTATATTGCAGGAGATCTAATGCAGATATAGTAATAACGATACTGCCATTATATGTACATTGATCAGTGGGAAGGTCATCATTATATTACATTATATCTAATGTAGATATAGTAATAATGATTATGTTATTAAATGTACATTGATCTGTGGGATTAAATCAGTATATTAAATTACATCTGATGTATATATAGTATTAATGGTATTGTTATTAAATGTACATTGGTCTGTGGGATTAAATCAGTATATTAAATTTCATCTGATGTTGATATAGTAATAATGATATTGTTATTAAATGTATATTACATATCTAATGTAGATATAGTAATAACGATACTGTTATTATATGTACATTGATCTGTTGGAAGGAATCAGTATATTGCAGTAGATCTATTGTAGATATAGTATGATATTGTTATTAAATGTACAATGGTCTGTGGGATTAAATCAGTATATTACATTACATCTGATGTAGATATAGCAATAATGATATTGTTATTAAATGAATATTACATATCTGATGTACGTGTAGTAATAACGATACTTCCATTATATGTACATTGATCGGTGGGAAGGGATCATTATATTACATTATATCTAATGTAGACATAGTGATACTGATATTGTTATTAAATGTATATTACATATCTAATGTAGATATAGTAATAACGATACTGTTATTGTATGTACATTGATCTGTGTGAAGGTATCAGTATATTACATTGTATCTAATGTAGATATAGTATGATATTGTTATTAAATGTACATTGGTCTGTGGGAATAAATCAGTACATATCATTACATCTGATGTAGATATATTAATAATGATATTGTTATTAAATGTATATTACATATCATATGTAGATATAGAAATAACGATACTGCCATTATATGTACATTGATCGGTGGGATGTGATCATTATATTACACTATATCTAATGTAGATATAGTAATAATGATATTGATATTAAATGTGCATCGGTCTGTGGGATTAAATCAGTATATTAAATTTCATCTGATGTAGATATAGCAATAATGATACTGTTATTAAATGTATATTACATATCTAATGTAGATATAGCAATAACGATACTGTTATTATATGTATATTGATCTGTTGGAGGGTATCAGTATATTATGTTGTATCTAATGTAGATATAGTAATAACGAAACTGTTATTATATGTACATTGATCTGTGGGAAGGTATCAGTATATTACATTATATCCAATGTAGATATAGTAATAACGAAACTGTTATTATATGTACATTGATCTGTGGGATTAAATCAGTGTATTAAATTACATCTGATGTAGATATAGTAATAATGGTATTGTTATTAAATGTACATTGGTCTGTGGGAATAAATCAGTATATTACATTTCATCTGATGTAGATATAGTAACAATATCATTATTACATATCAAATGTAGATATAGTAATAACGATACTGCGATTATATGTGCATTGATCGGTGGGATGTGATCATTATATCACATTATATCTAATGTAGATATAGTAATAATGATATTCTTATTAAATGTACATTGGTCTGTGGGATTAAATCAGTATATTAAATTACCTCTGATGTAGATATGGTAATAATGATATTGTTATTAAATGTACATTGGTCTGCGGGATTAAATCAGTATATTATATTTCATCTGATGTAGATATAGTAATAACGTTACTGTTATTATATATACATTGATCTGTGGGAACGTATCAGTATATTACATTATATCTAATGTAGATATAGTAATAATGATAATGTTACCAAGAGTACATTGATCTGTGGGAAGGCATCAGTATATTACATTATATCCAATGTCGATATAGTATAAATGATACTGTTATTCAATGTACATTGATCTGTGGGAAGGGATCAGTATATTACATTATATCTAATGTAGATATAGTAATAACGAAGCTGTTATTATATGTACATTGATCTCTGGGATTAAATCAGTATATTAAATTACATCTGATGTAGATATAGTAATAATGGTATTGTTATTAAATGTACATCGGTCTGTGGGATTAAATCAGTATATCACATTTCATCTGATGTTGTTATTATTGTATATTACATATCTAATGTAGATATGGTAATAACGATACTGTTATTTTATGTATATTGATCTGTGGGAAGGTATCAGTATATTACATTATATCTATTGTAGATATAGTAATAACGATACTGCCATTATATGTACATTGATCGGTGGGAAGGGATCATTCTATTCCATTATATCGAATGTGGATATAGTAATAATGATATTGTTATTAAATGTACATTGATCTGTGGGATTAAATCATTATATTACATTATATCTAATGTAGATATAGTAATAATGATATTATTATTAAATGTACATTGGTCTGTGGGATTAAATCAGTATATTAAATTTCATCTGATGTAGATATAGTAATAATGATATTGTTATTAAATGTATATTACATATCTAATGTAGATATAGTAATAACGATATTGTTATTAAATGTACATTGGTCTGTGGGATTAAATCAGTATATTACATTTCATCTGATGTAGATATAGTAATAATGATATTGTTATTAAATGTATATTACATATCTAATGTAGATATAGTAATAACGATACTGTTATTATATGTACATTGATCTGTGGGAAGGTATCAGTATATTACATTATATCTATTGTAGATATAGTAATAACGATACTGTTATTAAGTGTTTATTACGTATCTAATGCAGATATAGTAATGACGATATTGTTACAATCTTGCATTGATCTGTGGGAAGTGATCAGTATATTACATTATATCGAATGTAGATATAGTAATAATGATATTGTTATTAAATGTACATTGATCTGTGGGAAGGTATCAGTGTATTACATTTCATCTGATGTAGATTTAGTAATAATGATATTGTTATTAAATGTATATTACATATCTAATGTAGATATAGTAATACGATACTGTTATTGTATGTACATTGATCTGAGGGAAGGTATCAGTATATTACATGATATCTACTGTAGATATAGTAATAACGAAACTGTTATTATATGTACATTGATCTGTGGGTAGGGATCAGTATATTACATTATATCTAATGTAGATATAGTAATAATGGTATTGTTATTAAATGTACATTGGTCTGTGGGATCAAATCAGTATATTAAATTTCATCTGATGTAGATATAGTAATAAATGTATACTACATATCTAATGTAGATATAGTAATAACGATACTGTTATTATATGTACAGTGATCTGTTGGAAGGTATTAGTACATTATATTGTATCTAATGTAGATATAGTAATAACGAAACTGTTATTATATGTACATTGATCTGTGGGAAGGGATCAGTATATTAAATTACATCTGATGTAGATATAGTAATAATGGTATTGTTATTAAACGTACATTGGTCTGTGGGATTAAATCAGTGTATTACATTTCATCTGATGTAGATATAGTAATAATGATATTGTTACTATATCTGCATTAGATATGTAATATACATTTAATAACAATATCATTATTACTACTATATCTTCATTAGATATAATGTAATATACTGATACCTTCCTACAGATCTATGGACATTTAGTAACAATATCATTCCTACTATATCTGCGTTAGATATGTAATATACATTTAATAACAATATCATTATTACTATATCAGCATTAGATATGTAATATACATTGTATAACAATATCATTATTACTATATGTGCATTAGGTGTGTAATATACATTTAATAACAATATCATTAGTACCATATCTGAATTAGATATGTAATATACACTTAATAACAATATCATTATTACTATATCTGCATTAGATATGTGATATACATTTAATAACAATATCATTATTGCTATATCTGCATTAGATATGTAATATACATTTAATAACAATATCATTATTACTATATGTGCATTAGTTGTGTAATATACATTTAATAACAATATCATTAGTACCATATAAGAATTAGATATGTAATATACATTAAATAACAATATCATTATTACTGTATCTGCATCAGATATGTAATATACATTTAACAACAATATCATTATTACTATATCTGCATTAGATATGTAATATACATTGTATAACAATATCATTATTACTATATGTGCATTAGGTGTGTAATATACATTTAATAACAATATCATTAGTACCATATAAGAATTAGATATGTAATATACATTAAATAACAATATCATTATTACTGTATCTGCATCAGATATGTAATATACATTTAACAACAATATCATTATTACTATATCTACATTAGAAATAATGTAATATACTGATTACTTCATACAGATCTATGGACATTTAGTAACAATATCATTCCTACTATATCTGCGTTAGATATGTAATATACATTAAATAACAATATCATTATTACTACTATATCTGCATTAGATATGTAATATACATTGTATAACAATATCATTATTAATATATGTGCATTGGGTGTGTAATATACATTTAATTACAATATCATTAGTACCATATCTGAATTAGATATGTAATATACACTTAATAACAATATCATTATTACTATATCTGCATTAGATATGTGATATACATTTAATAACAATATCAGTATTACTACTATATCTTCATTAGATGTAATGTAATATACTGATACCTTCCTACAGATCTATGGACATTTAGTGACAATATCATGCCTACTATATCTGCGTTAGATATGTTATATACATTTAATAACAATATCATTATTACTACAATATCTTCATTAGATATAACGTAATATACTGATACCTTCCTACAGGTCTATGGACATTAGTAACAATATCATTCCTACTATATCTGCGTTAAATATGTAATATACATTTAATAACAATATCATTATTACTATATCTGCATTAGATATGTGATATACATTTAATAACAATATCATATTACTATATCTGCATTAGATATGTAATATACATTTAATAACAATATGATTATTACTACTATATCTTCATTAGATATAGTGTAATATACTGATACCTTCCTACAGATCTATGGACATTTAGTAACAATATCATGCCTACTATATCTGCGTTAGATATGTAATATACATTTAATATCAATATCATTATTACTATATCAGCATTAGATATGTAATATACATTGTATATCAATATCATTATTACTATATGTGCATTACGTGTGTAATATACATTTAATAACAATATCATTATTACCATATCTGAATTAGATATGTAATATACATTAAATAACAATATCATTATTACTATATCTACATTAGAAATAATGTAATATACTGATTACTTCATACAGATCAATGTACATTTAATAACAATATCATTATTACTATGTGTGCATTAGATATGTAATATACATTTAAAAACAATATCGTTATTACCATATCTGCATTAGATATGTGATATACATTTAATAACAATATCATTATTGCTATATCTGCATTGGATATGCAATATACATTTAATAACAATATCATTATTACTACTATATCTTCATTAGATATAATGTAATATACTTATACCTTCTACAGATCCATGGACATTTTGCAACAATATCATTACTACTATATCTGCGTTAGATATGTAATATACATTTAATAACAATATCATTATTACTATATCTGCATTAGATATGTGATATACATTTAATAACAATATCATTATTGCTACTATATCTTCATTAGATATAACGTAATATACTGATACCTTCCTACAGGTCTATGGACATTTAGTAACAATATCATGCCTACTATATCTGCGTTAGATATGTAATATACATTTAATAACAATATCATTATTACTATATCAGCATTAGATATGTAATATACATTGTATAACAATATCATTATTACTATATGTGCATTAGGTGTGTAATATACATTTGAGAACAATATCATTATTACCATATCTGAATTAGATATGGAATATACACTTAATAACAATATCATTATTACTATATCTGCATTATATATGTGATATACATTTAATAACAATATCATTATTGCTATATCTGCATTGGATATGCAATATACATTTAATAACAATATCATTATTACTATATGTGCATTAGTTGTGTAATATACATTTAATAACAATATCATTAGTACCATATAAGAATTAGATATGTAATATACATTAAATAACAATATCATTATTACTGTATCTGCATCAGATATGTAATATACATTTAACAACAATATCATTATTACTATATCTGCATTAGATATGTAATATACATTGTATAACAATATCATTATTACTATATGTGCATTAGGTGTGTAATATACATTTAATAACAATATCATTAGTACCATATAAGAATTAGATATGTAATATACATTAAATAACAATATCATTATTACTGTATCTGCATCAGATATGTAATATACATTTAACAACAATATCATTATTACTATATCTACATTAGAAATAATGTAATTAACTGATTACTTCATACAGATCTATGGACATTTAGTAACAATATCATTCCTACTATATCTGCGTTAGATATGTAATATACATTAAATAACAATATCAATATTACTATATCTGCATTAGATATGTAATATACATTTAATAACAATATCATTATTACTATATGTGCATTGGGTGTGTAATATACATTTAATTACAATATCATTAGTACCATATCTGCATTAGATATGTAATATACACTTAATAACAATATCATTATTACTATATCTGCATTAGATATGTGATATACATTTAATAACAATATCATTATTACTATATCTGCATTGGATATGCAATATACATTTAATAACAATATCATTATTACTATATGTGCATTAGTTGTGTAATATACATTTAATAACAATATCATTAGTACCATATAAGAATTAGATATGTAATATACATTAAATAACAATATCATTATTACTGTATCTGCATCAGATATGTAATATACATTTAACAACAATATCATTATTACTATATCTACATTAGAAATAATGTAATATACTGATTACTTCATACAGATCTATGGACATTTAGTAACAATATCATTCCTACTATATCTGCGTTAGATATGTAATATACATTAAATAACAATATCAATATTACTATATCTGCATTAGATATGTAATATACATTTAATAACAATATCATTATTACTATATCAGCATTAGATATGTAATATACATTGTATAACAATATCATTATTACTATAACAGCATTAGATATGTAATATACATTGTATAACAATATCATTATTACTATATGTGCATTGGGTGTGTAATATACATTTAATTACAATATCATTAGTACCATATCTGAATTAGATATATAATATACACTTAATAACAATATCATTATTACTATATCTGCATTAGATATGTGATATACATTTAATAACAATATCAGTATACTACTATATCTTCATTAGATGTAATGTAATATACTGATACCTTCCTACAGATCTATGGACATTTAGTGACAATATCATGCCTACTATATCTGCGTTAGAAATGTAATATACATTTAATAACAATATCATTATTACTACAATATCTTCATTAGATATAACGTAATATACTGATACCTTCCTACAGGTCTATGGACATTTAGTAACAATATCATTCCTACTATATCTGCGTTAAATATGTAATATACATTTACTAACAATATCATTATTACTATATCAGCATTAGATATGTGATATACATTTAATAACAATATCAATATTACTATATCTGCATTAGATATGTAATATACATTTAATAACAATATGATTATTACTACTATATCGTCATTAGATATAGTGTAATATACTGATACCTTCCTACAGATCTATGGACATTTAGTAACAATATCATGCCTACTATATCTGCGTTAGATATGTAATATACATTTAATATCATAATCATCATTACTATATCTGCATTAGATATGTGATATACATTTAATACAATATCATTATTGCTACTATATCTTCATTAGATATAACGTAATATACTGATACCTTCCTACAGGTCTATGGACATTTAGTAACAATATCATGCCTACTATATCTGCGTTAGATATGTAATATACATTTAATAACAATATCATTATTACTATATCAGCATTAGATATGTAATATACATTGTATAACAATATCATTATTACTATATGTGCATTAGGTGTGTAATATACATTTGAGAACAATATCATTATTACCATATCTGAATTAGATATGTAATATACACTTAATAACAATATCATTATTACTATATCTGCATTAGATATGTGATATACATTTAATAACAATATCATTATTGCTATATCTGCATTGGATATGCAATATACATTTAATAACAATATCATTATTACTATATGTGCATTAGTTGTGTAATATACATTTAATAACAATATCATTAGTACCATATAAGAATTAGATATGTATATACATTAAATAACAATATCATTCCTACTGTATCTGCGTTAGATATGTAATATACATTTAACAACAATATCATTATTACTATATCTGCATTAGATATGTAATATACATTGTATAACAATATCATTATTACTATATGTGCATTAGGTGTGTAATATACATTAATAACAATATCAGTAGTACCATATAAGAATTAGATATGTAATATACATTAAATAACAATATCATTATTACTATATCAGCATCAGATATGTAATATACATTTAACAACAATATCCTTATTACTATATCTACATTAGAAATAATGTAATATACTGATTACTTCATACAGATCTATGGACATTTAGTGACAATATCATTCCTACTATATCTGCGGTAGATATGTATATACATTAAATAACAATATCAATATTACTATATCTGCATTAGATATGTAATATACACTTAATAACAATATCATATGGGTGTGTAATATACATTTAATTACAATATCATTAGTACCATATCTGAATTAGATATGTAATATACACTTAATAACAATATCATTATTACTATATCTGCATTAGATATGTGATATACATTTAATAACACTATCATTATTACTATATCTGCATTGGATATGCAATATACATTTAATAACAATATCATTATTACTATATGTGCATTAGTTGTGTAATATACATTTAATAACAATATCATTAGTACCATATAAGAATTAGATATGTATATACATTAAATAACAATATCATTATTACTGTATCTGCATCAGATATGTAATATACATTTAACAACAATATCATTATTACTATATCTACATTAGAAATAATGTAATATACTGATTACTTCATACAGATCTATGGACATTTAATAACAATATCATTATTACTATATCTGCGTTAGATATGTAATATACATTAAATAACAATATCAATATTACTATATCTGCATTAGATATGTAATATGCATTTAATAACAATATCATTATTACTATATCAGCATTGGATATGTAATATACATTTAATATCAATATCATTATTACTACACCAGCATTAGATATGTAATATACATTGTATAACAATATCATTATTACTATATGTGCATGAGGTGTGTAATATACATTTAATTACAATATCATTAGTACCATATCTGAATTAGATATATAATATACACTTAATAACAATATCATTATTACTATATCTGCATTAGATATGTGATATACATTTAATAACAATATCAGTATTACTACTATATCTTCATTAGATGTAATGTAATATACTGATACCTTCCTACAGATTTATGGACATTTAGTGACAATATCATGCCTACTATATCTGCGTTAGATATGTAATATACATTTAATACAATAATCATTATTACTACAATATCTTCATTAGATATAACGTAATATACTGATACCTTCCTACAGGTCTATGGACATTTAGTAACAATATCATTCCTACTATATCTGCGTTAAATATGTAATATACATTTAATAACAATATCATTATTACTATATCTGCATTAGATATGTGATATACATTTAATAACAATATCAATATTACTATATCTGCATTAGATATGTAATATACATTTAATAACAATATGATTATTACTACTATATCTTCATTAGATATAGTGTAATATACTGATACCTTCCTACAGATCTATGGACATTTAGTAACAATATCATGCCTACTATATCTGCGTTAGATATGTAATATACATTTAATATCAATATCATTATTACGATATCTGCATTAGATATGTGATATACATTTAATAACAATATCATTATTGCTACTATATCTTCATTAGATATAACGTAATATACTGATACCTTCCTACAGGTCTATGGACATTAGTAACAATATCATGCCTACTATATCTGCGTTAGATATGTAATATACATTTAATAACAATATCATTATTACTATATCAGCATTAGATATGTAATATACATTGTATAACAATATCATTATTACTATATGTGCATTAGGTGTGTAATATACATTTGAGAACAATATCATTATTACCATATCTGAATTAGATATGGAATATACACTTAATAACAATATCATTATTACTATATCTGCATTAGATATGTGATATACATTTAATAACAATATCATTATTGCTATATCTGCATTGGATATGCAATATACATTTAATAACAATATCATTATTACTATATGTGCATTAGTTGTGTAATATACATTTAATAACAATATCATTAGTACCATATAAGAATTAGATATGTAATATACATTAAATAACAATACCATTATTACTGTATCTGCATCAGATATGTAATATACATTTAATAACAATATCAGTATTACTACTATATCTTCATTAGATATAGTGTAATATACTGATACCTTCCTACAGATCTATGGACATTTAGTAACAATATCATTCCTACTATATCTGCGTTAGATATGTAATATACATTTAATATCAATATCATATTACTATATCAGCATTAGATATTAAATATACATTGTATATCAATATCATTATTACTATATGTGCATTACGTGTGTAATATACATTTAATAACAATATCATTATTACCATATCTGAATTAGATATGTATATACATTAAATAACAATATCATTATTACTATATCTACATTAGAAATAATGTAATATACTGATTACTTCATACAGATCAATGTACATTTAATAACAATATCATTATTACTATGTGTGCATTAGATATGTAATATACATTTAATAACAATATCATTATTACTATATCAGCATTAGATATGTAATATACATTGTATAACAATATCATTATTACTATATGTGCATAGATATGTGATATACATTTAATAACAATATCATTATTACTATATCTGCATTAGATATGTGATATACATTTAATAACAGTATCATTATTAGTATATCTGCATTAGATATGTAATATTGATAGCTTCCTACAGATCAATGTACATTTTGTAATAATGTTATTATTACTATATCTGCATTAGCTATGTAATATACATTAATAACAATATCATTATTACTACAATATCTTCATTAGATATAACGTAATATACTGATACCTTCCTACAGGTCTATGGACATTTAGTAACAATATCATTCCTACTATATCTGCGTTAGATATGTAATATACATTTAATAACAATATCATTATTATAATATCTACATCAGATGAAATGTAATATACTGATTTAATCCCACAGACCAATGTACATTTAATAACAATATCATTATTACTATATCTGCATTAGATATAATATAATATAATGATCCCTTCCCACCGATCAATGTACATATAATGGCAGTATCGTTATTACTATATCTCCATTTGATATGTAACATACATTTAATAACAATATCATTATTAATATACCTACATCAGATGTAATGTAACATACTGATTTATTCCCACAGACCAATGTACATTTAATAACAATATCATTATGACTATAACTACATTAGATACAATGTAATATACTGATACCTTCCCACAGATCAATGTACATATAATAACAGTATCGTTGTTACTATATCTACATTAGATATAATGTAATATACGGATATCTTCCCACAGATCAATGTACATTTAATAACAATATCATTATTACTGTATCTACATTTGATATAATGTAATATAATGATCCCTTCCCACCGATCAATGTACATATAATGGCAGTATCGGTATTACTATATCTCCATTTGATATGTAATATACATTTAATAACACTATCATTATTAATATATCTACATCAGATGTAATGTAATATACTGATTTATTCCCACAGATCAATGTACATATAATAACAATATCATTATTACTATATCTACATTAGATATAATGTAATATAATGATCCCTTCCCACCGATGAATGTACATATAATGGCAGTATCGTTATTACCATATCTGAATTAGATCTCCTGCAGTATACTGATCCCTTCCCACAGATCAATGTACATTGAATAACAGTTTCGTTATTACTATATCTACAATAGATATAATGTAATATACTGATACCTTCCCATAGATCAATGTACATACAATAACAGTATCGTTATTACTATATCTACATTAGATATGTAATACACATCTAATAACAATATCATTATAACTATATCTACATCAGATGTAATGTAATATACTGATTTATACCCACAGACCAATGTACATTTAATAACAATATCATTATTAATATATCTACATTGCATACAATGTAATATACTGAAAGCTTCCCACAGATCAATGTACATATAATAACAGTTTCGGAGTTACTATATCTACAATAGATATAATGTAATATACTGATGCCTTCCCACAGATCAATGTAATTTTGGTAACAACTTCATTATTACTATATCTACATTAGATATAATGTAATATACTGATCCCTACCCACAGATCCATGTACATATAATAACAGTTTCGTTATTACAATATCTACAATAGATATGTAATATACATTTAATAAGAATATCATTATTACTATATCTACATCAGACATAATGTAATATAATGATCCCTTCCCACCGATGAATGTACATATAATGGCAGTATCGTTATTACTATATCTGCATTCGATCTGCTCCAGTATACTGATTCATTCCCACAGATCAATGTACATTGAATAACGGTATCATTTATTCTATATCTACATAGGATATAATGTAATATAGTGATGCCTTCCCACAGATCAATGTAATTTTGGTAACAACTTCATTATTACTATATCTACATTAGATATAATGTAATATACTGATCCCTACCCACAGATCAATGTACATATAATAACAGTTTCGTCATTACTATATCTATTAAATGTACATGGGTCTGTGGGATTAAATCAGTATATTACATTTCATCTGATGTAGATATAGTAATAATGGTATTGTTATTAAATGTACATTGGTCTGTGGGATTAAATCAGTATATTACATTTCATCTGATGCAGATATAGTAATAATGATATTGTTATTAAATGTATATTACATATCTAATGTAGATATAGTAATAACGATACTGTTATTGTATGTACATTGATCTGTGGGAAGGTATCAGTATATTACATTATATCTAATGTAGATATAGTAATAACGATACTGCCATTATATGTACATTGATCGGTGGGAAGGCATCATTATATTACATTATATCTAATGTAGATATAGTAATAATGATATTGTTATTAAATGTATATTACATATCTAATGTAGATATAGTAATAACGATACTGTTATTATATGTACATTGATCTATGGGAAGGTATCAGTATATTACACTATATCTAATGTAGATATAGTAATAATGGTATGGTTATTAAATGTACATTGGTCTGTGGGATGAAATCAGTATATTAAACTTCATCTGATGTAGATATAGTAATAAATGTATACTACATATCTAATGTAGATATAGTAATAACGATACTGTTATTGTATGTATATTGATCTGTGGGAAGGTATCAGTATAATACATTATGTCTAATGTAGATATAGTAATAATGATATTGTGACCAAAATTACATTGATCTGTGGGAAGGCAACAGTATATTACATTATATCCAATGTAGATATAGTATAAATGATACTGTTATTCAATGTACATTGATCTGTGGGAAGGAATCAGTATATTTCAGTAGATCTAATGTAGATATAGTAATAACGATACTGTTATTAAGTATTTATTAAATATCTAATGTAGATATCGATATGAGGATAACGTTACAATCTGTGCATTGATCTGTGGGGAGTGATCAGTATGTTACATTATATCTAATGTAGATATAGTAATAATGATATTGTTATTAAATGTACATTGATCTGTGGGAAGGTATCAGTATATTACATTATATCTAATGTACATATAGTAATAACGAAACTGTCATTATATGTACATTGATCTGTGGGATTATATCAGTGTATTAAATTACATCTGATGTAGATATATTAATAATGGTATTGTTATTAAATGTACATTGGTCTGTGGGAATAAATCAGTATATTAAATTTCATCTGATGTAGCTATAGTAATAATGATATTGTTATTAAATGTATATTACATATCTAATGTAGATATAGTAATAACGATACTGTTATTATATGTACATTGATCTGTGGGAAGGGTTCAGTATATCACATTATGTCCAATGTAGATATCGTAATAATGATATTGTTACCAAAATTACATTAATCTGTGGGAAGGTATCAGTATATTACATTATATCTATTTTAGATATAGTATCAACGTTACTGTTATTATATGTACATTGATCTGGGGGTAGGGATCAGTATATTACATTATATCTAATGTATATATAGTAATAATAATATTGGTACCAAAAGTACATTGATCTGTGCGAAGGCATCAGTATATTGCATTATATCCAATGTAGATATAGTATAAATGATACTGTTATTCAATATACATTGATCTGTGGGAAGGAATCACTATATTGCAGGAGATCTAATGCAGATATAGTAATAACGATACTGCCATTATATTTACATTGATCGGTGGGAAGGGATCATTATATTACATTATATCTAATGTAGATATAGTAATAATGATATTGTTATTAAATGTTCATTGATCTGTGGGATTAAATCAGTATATTAAATTACATCTGATGTATATATAGTAATAATGGTATTGTTATTAAATGTACATTGGTCTGTGGGATTAAATCAGTATATTAATTTCATCTGATGTTGATATAGTAATAATGATATTGTTATTAAATGTATATTACATATCTAATGTAGATATAGTAATAACGATACTGTTATTATATGTACATTGATCTGTTGGAAGGAATCAGTATATTGCAGTAGATCTAATGTAGATATACTAATGACGAGAATGTTACAATCTGTGCATTGATCTGTGGGAAGTGATCAGTATATTACATTATATCTAATGGGGATATAGTGATAATGATATTGTTATTAAATGTACATTGGTCTGTGGGATTAAATCAGTATATTACATTACATCTGATGTAGATATAGCAATAATGATACTGTTATTAAATGAATATTACATATCTGATGTACGTGTAGTAATAACGATACTTCCATTATATGTACATTGATCGGTGGGAAGGGATCATTATATTACATTATATCTAATGTAGACATAAGAATAATGATATTGTTATTAAATGTATATTACATATCTAATGTAGATATAGTAATAACGATACTGTTATTGTATGTACATTGATCTGTGTGAAGGTATCAGTATATTACATTGTATCTAATGTAGATATAGTATGATATTGTTATTAAATGTACATTGGTCTGTGGGAATAAATCAGTACATATCATTACATCTGATGTAGATATATTAATAATGATATTGTTATTAAATGTATATTACATATCATATGTAGATATAGAAATAACGATACTGCCATTATATGTACATTGATCGGTGGGATGTTATCATTATATTACACTATATCTAATGTAGATATAGTAATAATGATATTGATATTAAATGTGCATCGGTCTGTGGGATTAAATCAGTATATTAAATTTCATCTGATGTAGATATAGTAATAATGATACTGTTATTAAATGTATATTACATATCTAATGTAGATATAGCAATAACGATACTGTTATTATATGTATATTGATCTGTTGGAGGGTATCAGTATATTATGTTGTATCTAATGTAGATATAGTAATAACGAAACTGTTATTATATGTACATTGATCTGTGGGAAGGTATCAGTATATTACATTATATCCAATGTAGATATAGTAATAACGAAACTGTTATTATATGTACATTGATCTGTGGGATTAAATCAGTGTATTAAATTACATCTGATGTAGATATAGTAATAATGGTATTGTTATTAAATGTACATTGGTCTGTGGGAATAAATCAGTATATTACATTACACCTGATGTAGATATATTAATAATGTTATTGTTATTAAGTGTATATTACATATCAAATGTAGATATAGTAATAACGATACTGCGATTATATGTGCATTGATCGGTGGGATGTGATCATTATATCACATTATATCTAATGTAGATATAGTAATAACGAAGCTGTTATTATATGTACATTGATCTCTGGGATTAAATCAGTATATTAAATTACATCTGATGTAGATATAGTAATAATGGTATTGTTATTAAATGTACATCGGTCTGTGGGATTAAATCAGTATATCACATTTCATCTGATGTTGTTATTATTGTATATTACATATCTAATGTAGATATGGTAATAACGATACTGTTATTATATGTATATTGATCTGTGGGAAGGTATCAGTATATTACATTAGATCTATTGTAGATATAGTAATAACGATACTGCCATTATATGTACATTGATCGGTGGGAAGGGATCATTCTATTCCATTATATCGAATGTGGATATAGTAAGAATGATATTGTTATTAAATGTACATTGATCTGTGGGATTAAATCATTATATTACATTATATCTAATGTAGATATAGTAATAATGATATTATTATTAAATGTACATTGGTCTGTGGGATTAAATCAGTATATTAATTTCATCTGATGCAGATATAGTAATAATGATATTGTTATTAAATGTATATTACATATCTAATGTAGATATAGTAATAACGATATTGTTATTAAATGTACATTGGTCTGTGGGATTAAATCAGTATATTACATTTCATCTGATGTAGATATAGTAATAATGATATTGTTATCAAATGTATATTACATATCTAATGTCGATATAGTAATAACGATACTGTTATTATATGTACATTGATCTGTGGGAAGGTATCAGTATATTACATTATATCTAATGTAGATATAGTAATAACGATACTGTTATTAAGTGTTTATTACGTATCTAATGCAGATATAGTAATGACGATATTGTTACAATCTTGCATTGATCTGTGGGAAGTGATCAGTATATTACATTATATCTAATGTAGGTATAGTAATAATGATATTGTTATTAAATGTACATTGATCTGTGGGAAGGTATCAGTGTATTACATTTCATCCGATGTAGATATAGTAATAATGATATTGTTATTAAATGTATATTACATATCTAATGTAGATATAGTAATAACGATACTGTTATTGTATGTACATTGATCTGAGGGAAGGTATCAGTATATTGCATTATATCTACTGTAGATATAGTAATAACGAAACTGTTATTATATGTACATTGATCTGTGGGTAGGGATCAGTATATTACATTATATCTAATGTAGATATAGTAATAATGGTATTGTTATTAAATGTACATTGGTCTGTGGGATCAAATCAGTATATTAAATTTCATCTGATGTAGATATAGTAATAAATGTATATTACATATCTAATGTAGATATAGTAATAACGATACTGTTATTATATGTACATGGATCTGTTGGAAGGTATCAGTACATTATATTGTATCTAATGTAGATATAGTAATAACGAAACTGTTATTATATGTACATTGATCTGTGGGAAGGGATCAGTATATTAAATTACATCTGATGTAGATATAGTAATAATGGTATTGTTATTAAATGTACATTGGTCTGTGGGATTAAATCAGTATATTACATTTCATCTGATGTAGATATAGTAATAATGATATTGTTATTAAATGTATATTACTATATCTACATTAGATATGTAATATACATTTAATAACAATATCATTATTACTACTATATCTTCATTAGATATAATGTAATATACTTATACCTTCTACAGATCTATTGACATTTTGCAACAATATCATTACCACTGTATCTGCGTTAGATATGTAATATACGTTTAATAACAATATCATTATTACTATATCAGCATTAGAAATGTGATATACATTTAATAACAATATCATTATTACTATATGTGCATTGGGTGTGTAATATACATTTAATAACAATATCATTAGTACCATATCTAAATTAGATATGTAATATATACTTAATAATAATATCATTATTACTGTATCTGCATTAGATATGTGATATACATTTAATAACAATATCATTATTGCTATATCTGCATTGGATATGTAATATACATTTAATAACAATATCATTATTGCTATATCAGCATTAGATATGTAATATACATTGTATAACAATATCATTATTACTATATGTGCATTAGGTGTGTAATATACATTTAATAACAATATCATTAGTACATATCTGAATTAGATATGTAATATACACTTAATAACAATATCATTATTACTATATCTGCATTAGATATGTGATATACATTTAATGACAATATCATATTGCTATATCTGCATTGGATATGCAATATACATTTAATAACAATAACATTATTACTATATGTGCATTAGTTGTGTAATATACATTTAATAACAATATCATTAGTACCATATAAGAATTAGATATGTAATATACATTAAATAACAATATCATTATTACTGTGTCTGCATTAGATATATAATATACATTTAACAACAATATCATTATTACTATATCTGCATTAGATATGTAATATACATTGTATAACAATATCATTATTACTATATGTGCATTAGGTGTGTAATATATATTTAATAACAATATCATTAGTACCATATAAGAATTAGATATGTAATATACATTAAATAACAATATCATTATTACTGTATCTGCATCAGATATGTAATATACATTTAACAACAATATCATTATTACTATATCTACATTAGAAATAATGTAATATACTGATTACTTCATACAGATCTATGGACATTTAGTAACAATATCATTCCTACTATATCTGCGTTAGATATGTAATATACATTAAATAACAATATCAATATTACTATATCTGCATTAGATATGTATATACACTTAATAACAATATCATTATTACTATATGTGCATTGGGTGTGTAATATACATTAATTACAATATCATTAGTACCATATCTGAATTAGATATGTAATATACACTTAATAACAATATCATTATTACTATATCTGCATTAGATATGTGATATACATTTAATAACAATATCATTATTGCTACATCTGCATTGGATATGCAATATACATTTATAACAATATCATTATTACTATATGTGCATTAGTTGTGTAATATACATTTAATAACAATATCATTAGTACCATATAAGAATTAGATATGTAATATACATTAAATAACAATATCATTATTACTGTATCTGCATCAGATATGTAATATACATTTAACAACAATATCATTATTACTATATCTACATTAGAAATAATGTAATATACTGATTACTTCATACAGATCTATGGACATTTAGTAACAATATCATTCCTACTATATCTGCGTTAGATATGTAATATACATTAAATAACAATATCAATATTACTATATCTGCATTAGATATGTAATATACATTTAATAACAATATCATTATTACTATATCAGCATTGGATATGTAATATACATTGTATATCAATATCATTATTACTACATGTGCATTACGTGTGTAATATACATTTAATAACAATATCATTATTACCATATCTGAATTAGATATGTAATATACATTAAATAACAATATCATTATTACTATATCTACATTAGAAATAATGTAATATACTGATGACTTCATACAGATCAATGTACATTTAATAACAATATCATTATCACTATGTGTGCATTAGATATGTAATATACATTTAATAACAATATCGTTATTACTATATCTGCATTAGATATGTGATATACATTTAATAACAATATCATTATTGCTATATCTGCATTGGATATGCAATATACATTTAATAACAATATCATTATTACTACTATATCTCATTAGATATAATGTAATATACTTATACCTTCTACAGATCCATGGACATTTTGCAACAATATCATTACTACTATATCTGCGTTAGATATGTAATATACATTTAACAACAATATCATTATTACTATATCTGCATTAGATATGTGATATACATTTAATAACAATATCATTATTACTACTATATCTTCATTAGATATAATGTAATATACTGATACCTTCCTACAGATCTATGGACATTTAGTAACAATATCATGCCTACTATATCTGCGTTAGATATGTAATATACATTTAATAACAATATCATTATTACTATATCAGCATTAGATATGTCATATACATTGTATAACAATATCATTATTACTATATGTGCATTAGGTGTGTAATATACATTTGAGAACAATATCATTATTACCATATCTGAATTAGATATGGAATATACACTTAATAACAATATCATTATTACTATATCTGCATTAGATATGTGATATACATTTAATAACAATATCATTATTACTATATCTGCATTAGATATGTAATATACATTTAATAACAATATCATTATTACTACTATATCTTCATTAGATATAATGTAATATACTGATACCTTCCTACAGATCTATGGACATTTAGTAACAATATCATGCCTACTATATCAGCATTAGATATGTAATATACATTGTATAACAATATCATTATTACTATATGTGCATTAGGTGTGTAATATACATTTAATAACAATATCATTATTACTACTATATCTTCATTAGATATAATGTAATATACTGATACCTTCCTACAGATCTATGGACATTTAGTAACAATATCATGCCTACTATATCTGCGTTAGATATGTAATATACATTTAATAACAATATCATTATTACTACTATATCTTCATTAGATATAATGTAATATACTTATACCTTCTACAGATCTATTGACATTTTGCAACAATATCATTACTACTGTATCTGCGTTAGATATGTAATATACGTTTAATAACAATATCATTATTACTATATCAGCTTTAAATATGTAATATACATTTAACTACAATATCATTATTACTATATCTGCATTGGATATGTGATATACTGATATCTTCCTACAGATCAATGTACATTTAGTAATAATGTTATTATTACTATATCTGCATTAGCTGTGTAATATACATTTAATAACAATATCATTATTACTACTACATCTTCATTAGATATGACGTAATATACTGATACCTTCCTACAGGTCTATGGACATTTAGTAACAATATCATTCCTACTATATCTGCGTTAGATATGTAATATACATTTAATAACAATATCATTATTACTATATCAGCATTAGAAATGTGATATACATTTAATAACAATATCAATATTACTATATCTGCGTTAGATATGTAATATACGTTTAATAACAATATCATTATTACTATATCTGCATTAGATATGTAATATACATTTAATAACAATATCATTATTACTACTATATCTTCATTAGATATAACGTAATATACTGATACCTTCCTACAGATCTATGGACATTTAGTAACAATATCATTATTACTATATCAGCATTAGATATGTAATATACATTGTATAACAATATCATTATTACTATATGTGCATTAGGTGTGTAATATACATTTAATAACAATATCATTATTACTACTATATCTTCATTAGATATAATGTAATATACTGATACCTTCCTATAGATCTATTGACATTTAGTAACAATATCATGCCTACTATATCTGCGTTAGATATGTAATATACATTTAATAACAATATCATTATAACTATATCAGCATTAGATATGTAATATACATTGTATAACAATATCATTATTACTATATGTGCATTAGATATGTGATATACATTTAATAACAATATCATTATTACTATATCTGCATTAGATATGTGATATACATTTAATAACAGTATCATTATTAGTATATCTGCATTAGATATGTAATATATTGATATCTTCCTACAGATCAATGTACATTTTGTAATAATGTTATTATTACTATATCTGCATTAGCTATGTAATATACATTTAATAACAATATCATTATTACTACAATATCTTCATTAGATATAACGTAATATACTGATACCTTCCTACAGGTCTATGGACATTTAGTAACAATATCATTCCTACTATATCTGCGTTAGATATGTAATATACATTTAATAACAATATCATTATTACTATATCTACATCAGATGAAATTTAATATACTGATTTAATCCCACAGACCAATGTACATTTAATAACAATATCATTATTACTATATCTACATTAGATACAATGTAATATACTGATACCTTCCCACAGATCAATGTACATATAATAACAGTATCGTTGTTACTATATCTACATTAGATATAATGTAATATACTGATATCTTCCCACAGATCAATGTACATTTAATAACAATATCATTATTACTGTATCTACATTTGATATAATGTAATATAATGATCCCTTCCCACCGATCAATGTACATATAATGGCAGTATCGGTATTACTATATCTCCATTTGATATGTAATATACATTTAATAACAATATCATTATTAATATATCTACATTAGATATAATGTAATATAATGATCCCTTCCCACCGATGAATGTACATATAATGGCAGTATCGTTATTACTATATCTGAATTAGATCTCGTGCAATATACTGATACCTTCCCACACATCAATGTAAATATAATAACAGTATCGTTATTACTATATCTACATTAGATATGTAATATACATTTATTACTATATCTACATCAGATGAAATTTAATATACTGATTTAATCCCACAGACCAATGTACATTTAATAACCATATCATTATTACTATATCTACATCAGATGTAATTTAATATACTGATTTAATCCCACAGATCAATGTACATTTAATAACAATATCATTATTAATATATCTACATCAGATGATATTTAATATACTGATTTAATCCCACAGACCAATGTACACTCAATAACAATATCATTATTACTATATCTACATGGGATACAATGTAATAAACTGATACCTTCCCACAGATCAATGTACATTTAATAAGAATATCATTATTACTATATCTACATCAGATGAAATTTAATATACTGATTTAATCCCACAGACCAATGTACATTTTATAACAATATCATTATTACTATATCTACATTGGATACAATGTAATACACTGATACCTTCCCACCGATGAATGTACATATAATGGCAGTATCGTTATTACTATATCTGAATTAGATCTCCTGGAATATACTGATCCCTTCCCACAGATCAATGTACATTGAATAACAGTTTCGTTATTACTATATCTACAATAGATATAATGTAATATACTGATACCTCCCCACAGATCAATGTACATACAATAACAATACCGTTATTACTATATCTACATTAGATATGTAATATACATCTAATAACAATATCATTATTACTATATCTACATCAGATGAAATGTAATATACTGATCTAATCCCACAGACCAATGTACATTTAATAACAATATCATTATTACTATATCTACATTAGATATAATGTAATATAATGATCCCTTCCCACCGATCAATGTACATATAATAACAGTATCGTTGTTACTATATCTACATTAGATATGTAATATACATTTAATAACAATATCATTATTATTATATCTACATTGGATACAATGTAATATACTGATACCTTCCCACAGATGAATGTACATTGAGTAACAGTATCATTTATACTATATCTACATCAGATGTAATTTAATATACTGATACCTTCCCACAGATCAATGTACATATAATAGCAGTTTCGTTATTACTATATCTACAATAGATATAATGTAATATACAGATATCTTCCCACAGATCAATATACATATAATAACAGTATCGTGATTACTATATCTACATTAGATATGTAATATACATTTAATAACAATATCATTATTACTATATCTACATCAGATGTAATTTAATATACTGATTTAATCCCACAGATCAATGTACATTTAATAACAATATCATTATTACTATATCTACATTGGATACAATGTAATATATTGATACCTTCCCACAGATCGATGTACATATAATAACAGTATCGTTATTACTATATCTACATTAGATATAATGTAATATACTGATATCTTCCCACAGATCAATTTACATATAATAACAGTATCGTTATTGCTATATCTACATTAGATATGTAATATACATCTAATAACAATATCATTATTACTATATCTACATCAGATGAAATGTAATATACTGATTTAATCCCACAGACCAATGTACATTTAATAACAATATCATTATTACTATATCTACATTAGATATAATGTAATATAATGATCCCTTCCCACCGATCAATG